>NW_013666648.1:98867-104022 GCF_000517525.1 Limulus polyphemus | reverse complement strand
TTAAAATAACTACAGTTTTTTTAACGTACTTAGTACATACAACAAATTTTAAATGTACGGTACAGCAGTTTTCAGACTGTACATACAACATATTTAAATAAATACACAGTTTTTCAGACTGTACATACAACATATTTAATTAAATACACAGTTTTTTAGACTGTACATACAACATTTTAAATTAAATACACAGTTTTCAGACTGTACTTGCAACATATTTAATTAAATACACAGTTTTCAGACTGTTCTTACAACATATTTAAATAAATACACAATTTTTCAGACTGTACATACAACATATTTAATTAAGTACAGTTTTCAGACTGTACATACAACATATTTAAATAAATACACAGTTTTCAGACTGTATATACAGTCTGTATATGTTTCTCTGAAAGAAACGTTTTAGTCACGAAAGTAAAATGAAATGGCTAGTGATAGCTGATTAACATTAATTAACATTTGTGCTGTGTTGTATCTTGTAGAAACTGCGTGAGTTTGGGGAGTTTCAACATCAACTTTACTATTCATCTTATTTGTTGGAGACGTACCCTGTATTTATAATTCTAAATATTCGTGTAGGAATTATCATGTAACTAAACACCGACTCTCCTCGCCTAATAAAATTTCCCCTGACGGATTTAACAGAAAGCATAGGGTGCTTGGCCAAGTTGGATCAGTGGGTGATTTTTGCGTGAGTGTATAACTGTTCACGAAGACGGGTTAGACAGATTTATAGCACGATTAATGCTGTTCACGTGATAAGCGAGTCAGTCAGACGGACTGCCCCCGGGTAAAGCTAAAAAACACGTCAGTTCTGTGGAATCTTCACTTACAGTCAAGTTTACGTGTTAAGTCCTGGGGTTTAGGGTTAGAGAAATGAAGTGACTATGGTTTCACGATACCCGGGAAAGAAGTATCGAAGCGCCAGCTCTAGAACGCCATTCTCGAAACAAGTTCATATTAGCAAAAAAGTACCCGGAAATGCCGGGCTTAAAAAAAAATGATGCTATAAATGGGGGGAGGGGAGGCGTGGTTTCAGTATTTTGAACCCTAGACCTCGAACCGTTCATTTGATGCACAGGTACCCGAGACGCGCGCGGCAATAAATGCCACTTTCATAATTTGGCGTTGGCTTCACGTACTTTGCTTAGAGACCCTCGTTCACACGAGCCCTTCATTCGCACTAATAAGACGGTAATAACCGAAGCAACCTCCCGAACGCGAACAGTTAGCCCAGTTCTTCATTCTAGCAAACACAATTGGCTAGATACATTTTTCTCCAACCTTTGAAATCTGTATTAAGGGCAACTATATATATATATACACACACACACACACATATATATATATAAAAGTGGTATATTGCAATGTCAAGGTATGTATGTCACCTTGGTTTTTTCATTTGTTACTGACTTCTCTGTAAGTGATAGCTAAAACAGGGAATGTTTTCATTAAAATAGATTTAACACGTGTGCTATTCTCGAAAAAGTTGTGTAGCACACGTGTTAAAAGATGGATTTTGAATCAGTTTTTTTTAAATGACTAAGAACATCACACAGAACAGGAAAAATAACAGGAAACACGGAGATTACCATGTAAATATCTTTAGAAGTGATCTAATATAGTACAATTCATTGGGTTCTGTGACAGAGCTAATTGGTGTTCCAGAATGTGGTAACTGATATCAACAGAATAGTCAGTAGAACTTTGAAGAACAGCTGTTGCCTTTGTGACCTTGACCTTGATCTTTTACCATCAAGTTCACATGTCTCACAAAATGTTACGTGAATTTGTTTTATGAGGTGGACCATTGAGTAGATAATTATCTGTTTAATAGTTTTCCAGAATTACTGGTATCGAGAAGCGACGCTACAGGATCATGGACACCAGTTAGATATGGCCATAAATGTTCACCAGAATGATAGAACCACCTTAAATTTGACCTTTGGGGAGAGGGTGGGAAGGGCCATTTCAGTTTTGTACCAGTTTAGTCGAAACTGGTTCAGCTAGTTTCCAAAAATGACTTGTGATATCAGACAACGTGACAGACAACACTGTTTTATATAGTGAGAAAATTGGTTCAGCTATTTCCTCAAAACGATTTGTCACACCAAACAGACAACGCTATTTTATATAGTGATGAAATTGTTTCATCTAGTTTCTAAAAACGACTTGTGACAAAGGACAGACAACGCTATTTTATAAAGTGAGGAAATTAGTTCAGCTATTTCCTCAAAACGATTTGTTACACCAGACAGACAACGGACAGACAACGCTATTTTATATAGTGAGGAAATTAGTTCAGCTATTTCCTCAAAACGATTTGTCACACCAAACAGACAACGCTATTTTATATAGTGATGAAATTGTTTCATCTAGTTTCTAAAAACGACTTGTGACAACGGACAGACAACGCTATTTTATAAAGTGAGGAAATTAGTTCAGCTATTTCCTCAAAACGATTTGTTACACCAGACAGACAACGCTATTTTATATAGTGATGAAATTGTTTCATCTAGTTTCTAAAAACGACTTGTGACAAAGGACAGACAACGCTATTTTATAAAGTGAGGAAATTAGTTCAGCTAGTTCCTCAAAACGATTTGTTACACCAGACAGACAACGGACAGATCACTCTGTTTTGTATAGTGATGAAATTGTTTCAACTAGTTTCTAAAAACGACTTGTGACAACGGACGGACAACTCTGTTCTATATAGTGACGCTTGAGAAACTAGGATTATCCTAACTATATTTCTTTATTAATATTTTATTCTGTAAAGTCGTTGTATTATTCTTTTGTAGAATTGAGTAATGACAAAGATTAATACACTATAGTCAACTTTTGGCTCCTGAAGTGGTTTAACTCCTACAGATTTAAAAAGCATTCCAGAAAGAGACACACATGCACTAATAGTAAGCTTTTGACTTTTAATTTCAACTTCAGACGTGGATTTAACTTATGAGTATTTGTTTGTATTCTTTATTTCGATTTGAGTTTTGAGTAATTTGAATTAAATCTTTGATTATATTATGGTACTGAGTTTTATAGATTTGATAAACTTTAGACCATACAAAGTTAATGTGTTGGTTTATAGTAACTTAATACTCCGAACTTAGACCATACTAAGTTAATGTGCTGGTTTATAGTAACTTAATACTCGGAACTTAGACCATACTAAGCTAATGTGCTGGTTTCTAGTAGCTTAATACTCGGAACTTAGACCATAATAACTTAATGTGCTGGTTTATAGTAACTTAATTCTCAGAACTTAGACCATACTAACTTAATGTACAAGTTTTGTATCACTAGAACTCTGTGGTATAACATAACGGGTTTCAGTGGAGTTCAAGTATTGTATCAATAGAACTCTGTGGTATAACATATACGGGTTTCAGTGGAGTACAGTTTTGTATCAGTAGAACTCTGTGGTATAACATATACGGGTTTCAGTGTAGTACAGTTTTGTATCAGTAGAACTCTGTGGTATAACATATACGGGTTTCAGTGGAGTACAAGTTTTGTATCACTAGAACACTGTGGTATAACATATACGGGTTTCAGTGTAGTACAAGTTTTGTATCAGTAGAACACTGTGGTATAACATATACGGGTTTCAGTGGAGTACAAGTTTTGTATCAGTAGAACACTGTGGTATAACATATACGGGTTTCAGTGTAGTACAAGTATTATATCACTGGAACACTGTGGTATAACATATACAGGTTTCAGTGTAGTACAAGTATTATATCACTGGAACACTGTGGTATAACTTTAAGTCACGTCCTGATTGTAAATGTGTTATTCTGGTAAGCCACCTAGACTACTGTTAGAACTGACATCTTCAGAAACTTCCAGGAGCTTTTGTTCAAGATCTAATCCACGCACAAACTGGTTCTCATTTACTGCAAGCTTCGGATAACCCAAGATGTCCCAAGGTTAGTTACGTCAGAGAAATGTGTCAATTTCTTTCACCTGTTTCAGATTAACCTATCAAAAATGTAGACAGTACTTAAGGATGGAACCCAGATTGACAAAGAACCACCAAGCATTTTAAGTGCTGTAAGTCAAGTGTTATCCATCCATATAGAAATTCGATACCCTAACCCGAGCGCTTTCGAAATGTGGACACCTCTTCTGGCAAGAAGAGGGGATTTAAATGTGGGATAACTAACTCAGACTAACCCTTTACTGTATGAAAAGTATCATATAGCTTGCTTTGTGTCTAAAGTTAAAATTGTCAAAAACCATAACCGAGTTTTCACTTGTCTTTGCACACACACACTTTGTCGGTCTGTATCATATATTTTAATAAGTATATTAGAAGATGGCACCACAACTCTGGTGATGAACCAGCAGACAAAATGAGCTTATTATAGACCAGTGGTTCCCAAACTCTTTTAGTCTGAGGCTCCCTTGATGTGAATAAAAAAATCTTGAGGCCCTCCCAACCTATAACTTTAGTTAGCATGGTGATTAAAAACAGTGGCATAGTAAAAACATTATCATCTATTTTTGACATACTGTATCATATAATTAATTCAACATAATTGTTATCGGCCCATTGTTCATTTAGAATTAAAATTAATTCAGCATCGTTGTTTTCGGCCCATTTTTTTTTTTGGCGGCGGCCCCCCATAAAAAGCTTCACGGCCCACACTTTGGGAAACAATGGTCTATATTACAAATTCAAGATTTCAAATTCCATTTTTTTTTCAACTTTCAACTTAACGTTATATAGGCATTTTCGGCTTTAGTACACGTAGTAGTTTAGGATCGTGTTCATTACGCAGACTCTTCGAATTTGCCATTCACCTTCAGATCTGATTTTCCCAGAATCTGTTCGACACGGTTCATGATCACGTCCAAGACAACGACCTTTATTTCTGATCTTTCTAGACGTCGGGCTTATAATTCTTGTAGGCTAAAGGTTTCCCGGCAAGTTCTTTGTTGTTACTTTTATAGAAACGTTGCTATTCAACAGATGAATTAGGAAATATATATATATCTACTTTGTCTTTTCATTTTCTAGTATTACTTAGTTAAAAATGTAAAAAGATTATATATATATATATTTTTATCAAGAGTTACCATGGCAATATCATGAATGAAAAATGACCAACAGTTTAAGATTTCTTCTTCGTTTAATTTG
>NW_013666648.1:95776-97899 GCF_000517525.1 Limulus polyphemus | reverse complement strand
ATTTAAAGTTTATTGCTCTAGTGAAAGAATAACCCTCCCCACTATTTAAAGTTTCTTGCTCTAGTGAAAGAATAACCCTCCCCACTATTTAAAGTTTCATGCTCTAGTGAAAGAACAACCCTCCCCCACTATTTAAAGTTTCTTGCTCTAGTGAAAGAACAACCCTCCCCCACTATTTAAAGTTTCTTGCTCTACTGAAAGAACAACCCTCCACCACTATTTAAAGTTTATTGCTCTAGTGAAAGAACAACCCTACCCCCACTCACATAAAAGAAACCCATCATTCTACAGGTATTTTAAGAACTTGTAGCATATCCTTGTAGGATCATTTATTCAAAATGATGGATGTTTCGAGAAACAAACAAAAATAAATATAAATGAACAACTATACTGAACATGCGTAGTGAGTGAGAATGTAGTTTAAAACTGACACGTGTTTCAATGAAAGGAGCGCCGCAATTCAGGAATAATTAATGAATTAAGAGGTAGAGTGAAATATATGAAGTAACAGCAGGGAAAAGATTAATTATAGCTGAATAAACAGAGGTGTGGAAAAAATAAGTGATTGATACTTGTGCATGAACTAAATAATCAGTCAATACTTTCTGAGTAAAGCTGTTGATGAAATCAGATTTTCTGTTAACGTTTGAACTTTAGAACAAAACATTGCTAGCTAGAAACAGATAAGCAAGTCGTTATCGATAAGAACTGAGCAAAAAAAATATATGATTTCAGGATTAATTTATTATTGATAACAGAAATGAACACAAAAAAACTACTTATTAATGATAAAAGAACGGATCAAAAATGCAATTGCATGCTCAGAGAACTGAGCAGGATTACTTTATTATTAATAACAGAAATGAACACAAAAAAGCTACTTATTAATGATAAAAGAACGGATCAAAAATGCAATTGCATGCTCAGAGAACTGAGCAGGATTAATTTATTATTAATAACAGAAATGAACAAAAAAAGCTACTTATTAATGATAAAAGAACGGATCAAAAATGTAATTGCATGCTCAGAGAACTGAGCAGGATTAATTTATTATTGATAAAAGCAATGAACAAAAAAAACTGCTTTTTAATGATAAAAGAAACAACTGAACAAGAAACAAGTAAACCTTTGGTGACAAAAAACTTGACCAAAAGATGTTCTTTACTAATAAAAAAAAGGATTAAAAAATATTTATTGTAAAACCCAGAAAGAAACATTCGATTCTCCGTTAATAAAAGAAGTGAATAAGGAAAAAAAACTTTATATAATAGTAACAAAATTGAACAAAAGATGTTGGTTTGGGGTAAACAAAAATAATATTGAAAAAAACGCGACAAAATATTTGTTTTTTTTTCATTGAATCAACTTCGAAGCAGTAATGTTGATGAATGAATTAAACTACAGTTGTCCTCAAATGTCTTTGTTCAAGGACCACCTGATTTTCTTTTTTTCGTACTATATGCATCATTTTTTATGGACCACAGATTGAGGACCGCTGAACTAAATAAAGGAAATGCAGGAGAACAAAAGGCTGTAACAGATATTATATTAACCATTAGTAATATGTACACACTGTTTGGTAACCATTTATTTTGTGTGCTGGTTGTATTTCTCTACGTTATTGGTTTGAATCTACGACATCTTAAAACCTGTCTCTGGAGAAGACATTTCACCTCGTATATGAGTGTGTTTCAGAAAGTGACATTTAGGCGTTGATTCAAGTAATTATGACCTCGGGATTTACATCTCTCTTTGGTGCTTTTGAATTTTAACATCTACATAAATACGATTGTTGATAAGCCTTCTTTTTATGGTTCTTTTGTTAACTCGAGTTACAAAGACAGTCTAAGATACATTATCTTTAGCGTGATGTTTTTAAATTGGTCAGTATTTAATACCATGACTTTCAACCTTTGTCCTGTTACAGTACTAATACTGCTGGTCTGTACATTGTTAGTCTATATACATTGTTAGTCTATATACATTGTTAGTCTGTACATTGTTAGTCTGTACATTGTTAGTCTGTACATTGTTACGAGATGAAGAACATTCTTCTTGTCAGTCTGTCCTTTGTTACACGTAGTCAACATTATAAGAGACTGTCCCTGTCAGTTCATTAGTTG
>NW_013666648.1:93289-95519 GCF_000517525.1 Limulus polyphemus | reverse complement strand
TTGTTAGTCTGTACATTGTTAGTCTATACATTGTTAGTATATACATTGTTAGTCTGTACATTGTTAGTCTGTACATTGTTAGTCCGTACATTGTTAGTCCGTACATTGTTAGTCTGTACATAGTTAGTCTATACATTGTTAGTCCATACATTGTTAGTCTATATACATTGTTAGTCTGTACATTGTTAGTCTGTACATTGTTAGTCTATATACATTGTTAGTCTGTACATTGTTAGTCTATATACATTGTTAGTCTGTACATTGTTAGTCTATATACATTGTTAGTACGTACATTGTTAGTCTATACATTGTTAGTCTGTACATAGTTAGTCTATATACATTGTTAGTCTGTACGTTGTTAGTCCGTACATAGTTAGTCCATACATAGTTTGTCTATATACATTGTTAGTTTATACATTGTTAGTCCGTACATAGTTAGTCCGTACATAGTTAGTCCATACATTGTTAGTCTATACATTGTTAGTCTGTACATTGTTGGTCTATACATTGTTACGAGATGAAGAACATTCTTCTTGTCAGTCTGTCCTTTGTTACACGTAGTCAACATTATAAGAGATTGTCCCTGTCAGTTCATTAGTTGTTACGCGCATTTAAATAGTAGAAAACTGTCCCTGTCCGTATTTTTACCTGTTCTCTGAGATGAAGAAGACCATCCTTTTGAGTTTTTTCATTGTTTCGTGCACTAAAAATTAAAGTCTGTCCCTGTCAGTTCACCCATTGTTACGTGTTAGAATTATAGAAGGCTGTCCTCGTTAGTCCACCCATTGTTACGTGTATTTAGAAATATACAAGACTCTTCCTGTCAGTGCAGTCACTGTTACATGTTAAGTTTAAGATCTAACGAACGTATATATTCACTAGTTTTACTATGCCCTTACTGCGGAGTAGAGCCGGGCATATTCGCGTGCTCTCGTGTATCAGTCAGTCCCGATCTTGTGGACAGGATATCTCAAGATTGGATGGATGGATTTTGACTAAACTTATATAACAGGTACTACATATACCTGAGTTGGTAAAAAGGTTAACGTCAACGTTCTACATAGTTGAGAAAAGAGACTGGCACGTTTTTGAATGCGGCACCTGTTGATTGAAAGATTAAGTAGAATTTACTCTCCCAACGCAGTAAGAACGTTTTCCTCTGTTGGCACGATCATAAAAGAACAGCACCAGCATTTTCAGATATCGAGTTTTTTTGTTTTTTTTTGCACTGAAACGTACACGTTTCTTGAGAATGACACGTTCTAGTGTTTCAAGGCATCATCGGGATTTCGTATTAATCGTATTAATTTTACCTGTTTTGTTCATAAATTGTAACATACGGTCCTGTTTGAGTCAGTACTAAAACAAACAAGTAAACGAGTTTACTTAATTTATTAGTTTCTATAATCTTTTTTTTTTAATGTCCTTTCGTGGCTCAGCGATAAGATCGAAGAGTTATATAAAGTTTAAATTCGGGGTTCGATCCCTGCGAAGGGCCACGTCTCACCTAGCCCATTGTGAAGCTTTGCGCATAATAACTAACATCAATAACGACAGAAGTTATCTGTTAACTTTTGTAGTGGTCCATCGGTGTATCAACGGTAAGTTTCGGACTGACAACGCTAAAATCCAGGATTCGAGTCCTCACGGTGAGCAAAGTGTAGTAGATAGCTCACTATATAAGTCTGTACTAAGAAAACAAGAACAACAACTGTTATATCGAATTGACGTATAGCATTCTCAGTCCTAGAGCTAAAACTGTTTTACGTCCTATGACAGAGGACTGTTCTAACATGACATCATAATGTTTCATTGTTTTTGAAGTCTGTTGTTAATTGAATTATTTCTTTATTTCATTTTCACTCACCATGTTAAAGCTAGAGGGCCACATTTCGATAGTATTGTTATTAAAGGAATTAACACTTGTGTTGAAAGATTAAACGAACCAAGGTCAAATAGCAAACGAGTTTCTTCGTGAGGTGATTCTAAACCCAATAAATAATTATAATAATGATTATGAAAACAAGGAAAGGCGAGCTTAAATTATTGGTCTCTTGCGCGTCGTTTTGGGTTAGGAGCCCCACCCAGGCTTAGAAGTTTCTGTATGACCAGACGCTTATAATTAAAGTAACGTTAATTATGGGCGTGAAGACCTTACTTCTGGCAACACGCCCTCAGGTGGATAATTTCTGAACTACAGTTGTAAAAAAAAAAAAAAAGCCGTTAACAA
>NW_013666648.1:89495-92216 GCF_000517525.1 Limulus polyphemus | reverse complement strand
AAGTGAAATTATAAAAAAAAATTGGAAACCGCTAGTATGCTAAAGAAATAGAGCCACTGGGTGTAATGAAATATGACCATTAAGGTCAAATCAAATGTACATATACACACGTACAAATATACTATGCAACTTTGTTTTAAATATCACGTGTGTTTTAATTTTTGAGGTAATGGTGGACTGCCTTGTAAACTAGTTCTACGGGTCGATTTAGGCGTATTGCAACCGTTGTTGAGGCTGGTTTTTCTTATCGTTATGTGGCTTGATAGTAAAAGAGATTTAACGTCTATTAATTGTATTGACCCGATTCCTGCTAATTGCAAGATTATTTTTCGTTAGTCTTGTCGGTAGTAGAGAGATTGAGGGGGGAGGGGGGGAAGAGTTGAAATAGTGAATGTTGTTTGTTTGTTTCTTTGTAATCTTTGTACCTTGCCTCATTGATAATTCGAGAGACCTTTGGTCACTAAACCTGGTACGTGGGTCATTTCAGTGTTCGAAATACGAAAGATTATTAATGGGAATAATTAGATGAAGTATTATAATTTTGTGCTTTAACATGCGAAACTTTTAGGTCGTCCGATATTCATTATATATATGTTAATACTTTTCTTTATGTTTAGAATAACTGATTGGTGTTAACATCTGCAGAAAATGACATTTAAAGTTTTGTAGCTAATGTTCTGCCATTAATCTGAATACTACTCAGACGAGCAGGCTCTAATACAACCACTAACAGTCTGAATCCTATCCAGAAGAACAGGCTGTAATACAACCACTAACAGTCTGAATACTACCTAGACGAGCCGGCTGTAATAAAACCACTAACAGTCTGAATGTTACCCAAACGAGCGCAGACTGTAATACAACCACTGACAGTCTGAATGTCACGCAAACGAGCGCAGGCTGTAATACAACCACTAACAGTCTGAATACTACCCATAAGAACAGGCTGTAATACAACTACTAACACTCTGAATACTACCCATAAAAACAGGCTGTAATACAACCATTAACAGTCTGAATACTACCCAGACGAGCAGGCTGTAATACAACCACTAACAGTCTGAATACTACCCAGAAGAACAGGCTGTAATACAACCAATAACATAAGCGCTGTGTTGGTGCGGTTGTTATAGTTAATAATGATTTCAGTTACTGCTGTACCCACATTTTACTGGTTTATGTCTGCCTGCTTCAGTTACAGTTATACTAACATTTTACTGGTTTGTGTCTGTCTGCTTCAGTTACAGTTATACCCACATTTTACTGGTTTGTGTCTGTCTGCTTCAGTTACAGTTATACCCACATTTTACTGGTTTATGTCTGCCTGCTTGGGTTACAGTTATACCCACATTATACTGGTTTGTGTCTGCCTGCTTGAGTTACAGTTATACCCACATTTTACTGGTATCTGTCTGCTTCAGTTACAGTTATACCCACATTTTACTGGTATCTGTCTGCTTCAGTTACAGTTATATCCACATTTTACTGGTATCTGTCTGCTTCAGTTACAGTTATACTAACATTTTACTGGTTTGTGTCTGCCTGCTTCAGTTACAGTTATACTAACATATTACTGGTTTGTGTCTGCCTGCTTCAGTTACAGTTATACTAACATTTTACTGGTTCGTGTCTGTCTGCTTCAATTACAGTTATACTAACATTTTACTGGTTTGTGTCTGCCTGCTTCAGTTACAGTTATACCTACATTTTACTGGTGTCTGCCTGCTTCAGTTACAGTTATACTAACATATTACTGGTTTGTGTCTGCCTGCTTCAGTTACAGTTATACTAACATTTTACTGGTTTGTGTCTGCCTGCTTCAGTTACAGTTATCTACACCTTTTTTACCAGTTTGTTTCTCCGTCACTTATATTTATAAGTACTTTCTACAGCTGTCTGTATAAATCCTTCACTTACCGTTATATCTAATTTCTTCGCCTGTTTGTCTCCGTCAATTAAAATTTTACCAACTTTATACTCTGTTCGTCTCTTAACAGCTGTTAACCCATTCCTTTCTGTCTCCGGTGGTTCAACTGTAGGTTTGACGGCTTATAACGATAAAAATCGGGTTTAGATATAGGCGATGGGCAGAGCACAGATAGCCTATTATGAAGCTTTGTGCTTAATAACAAATAAACATTCATGTTCTACAACAGTTTGACCATCTACGTTCTAAAACAGTGTGACCATCCACGTTCTACAACAGTTTGACCATCTACGTTCTACAACAGTTTGACCGTCTACGTTCTACAACAGCTTGACCGTCCACGTTTTACAACAGTTTGACCATCCACGTTCTACAACAGTTTGACCGTCTACGTTCTACAATAGTTTGACCATCCACGTTCTACAACAGTTTGACCGTCTACGTTCTAAAACAGTTTGACCGTCCACATTCTACAACAGTTTGACCATCCACGTTCTACAACAGTTTGATCATCCACGTTCTAAAACAGTTTGATCGTCTACGTTCTACAACAGTTTGACCGTCTACGTTCTACAACAGTTTGACCATCCACGTTCTACAACAGTTTGACCATCCATGTTCTACAACAGTTTGACCGTCTACTTTCTACAACAGTTTGACCGTCTACGTTCTACAACAGTTTGACCATCCACGTTCTACAACAGTTTGACCATCCCTGTTCTACAACAGTTTGACCGTCTACTTTCTACAACAGTTTGACCGTCTACGTTCTACAACAGTTTGACCATCCACGT
>NW_013666648.1:85921-88572 GCF_000517525.1 Limulus polyphemus | reverse complement strand
CTAAAACTATACACTCCAATACTGTGATTGAAACTATACGCCTTAGGACTAGATTGAAACAATACGCTTCAGGACTATGATTGAATCTATACGAATTAGGACTAAATTGAAACTATACGCTTCAGGACTGTGATTGAAACTATATACTTCAAGACTATGATTGATATTATATGTCTTACGGCAGTGATTGAAACTATATATTCCAAGACTTTTATTGAAACTATATGCTTCAAGACTATGATTGATATTATACGTCTTACGGCAGTGATTGAAACTATATATTCCAAGACTTTTATTGAAACTATACGCTTTTGAATTGTGACTGAAACTATATGCTTTAGGACAGTGATTGAAACGATATATTCCAAGACTGTGATTGAAACTATACCCCTTAGGACCGTGTTTGAAACTATACGCTTCATGATTATGAATGAAACTATATGTTTTAATTGTGATTGAAACTACAAGCTCCAAGTCTGTGGTTGAAACTACAAGCTCCAAGTCTGTGGTTGAAACTACAAGCTCCAAGTCTGTGGTTGAAACTACAAGCTCCAAGTCTGTAGTTGAAACTACAAGCTCCAAACTGTTGAAATGAGGGATGTTCAATCCCGCTTTTCGTTGGTAAAAGAGTAGCCCAAGAGTTTTCGGCGGATGATGTTGACTAGCTGCCTTCCCGCTAGTCTATCACTGCTAGTATAGGGACGGCTAGAGCAGATAGCCCTCGTGTAGCGCGAAATTCAAAACAAACCAAACTTTCAGTCCGAGGTTCTTATTAATAAATACAATTAACTGTCAGTACACCAATACTTTTTTCAGAGCTGAAGTCTTGCTGACAACTTAAAAGAATAGCACATATATATCTATAACATCTACTTTTCCAAAAAATGCAAGCAACATCTAAACCACTTTTTAGCCGCGGCAAAGCGGCTCAAAGAATGGCTCCGAGTTTTTTTGTTTTTTTTTTCAATTGCAAACTTTTATCTCAAAGCTTCATCTCTTGACCGATTTGAGATCTAATTACAACCGCGGCCATCGAAGACTCTCTCTTGTTTTATGGTATTTAGCTAACTTATTTATTCATCTTATTTTTCTTTTGGTATTGAGCTGTGACGTAATGGTGGTATAATACTTACTTAGGTTGATGACGTAATGGTGGTACTTGGGTTGAATTGATGAATGGTATGAATGGGTTCTATGGCTTCCAGAAATGATGAAATCATGCCTTGTAAAACTACATTATCAATGCCTGAAACTAAATAAAGTTGTAAAAAAAAGTATTGATTGAAAACATTCGTAATGCAAAATTACTTTACTTAAATTATAAACATAACACCAGCTGACGAAGTGGAGTGTCTTTTTTTTTATGTGACAAGGTTTGAGATGAATTTTGAGAAAAATGCCTGCTGCGTTGAAATGGGAAGTTAATGAAACCCAGCTGGCCTAGACATCGGGGTTACCCAGGCATTTTGTAGCTGTAGTCCCAAGCTGCGCGTGCCCACGTTCACCCCTGGAGGTCCTAAAGGTTGACAGAGTTAGTAGTTTGTAGGAAGTAAATCACGAGGACTGTCGCCAAATATGACGTGAAGGGTGGCAAGGAAGCTGGATCTAGAATTACTCTAGCACGAGATTATGTAACTAACTTTTTTAAGACTTGACGTTCAGAGTTGTTCAGTCCTTGCGTTTGAACTGTTTATTATCCACAAAGAAGTTACATTGTTCAGCGATGTTTTTGTGTTACTCGAACTGAGTGTCTTAAATTTTTGTCAAAATGTAGCGCCCTCTACGTAATGTGGTATAAGATGGCCAAGACATCACTGATGCTGTTAGAGCAGATCATAGGGATGAATATAATTTATGTAAATACACAAACAATAGGTCTTGTAAGAAGGTTGGTCATGGTTATTATAGGATTCCACTTCAATATCTGTAAAATTATAACGCCCTCACAGCTGAAAGGGCAAGCAAGTTCGATATGATGGAGATTCAAACCCACGACCCGCAGTTTTGAATTCGAGTACCCTAACCACCGGAGTGAAAGTAAAGAAAAGTCTATGATACCACTCACACCATATCTCTTGTGTGCAGTGCCTACGAGGCCTTTCGCAAAATATCACGGCAGCTGAGTTATAACAGACACTATTGGTTGAAACCACTTACGTTATCAAATTATTTGACAACTGTTACGGTGTGTACTCGACCAATTTGGCCCAGCGGTATGTCTGCAGACTTCCAACGCTATAATCCGAGTTTCGATACCCGTGGTGGTCAGAGCACCGATAGCCCATTGTGTAGCTTTGTGCATAACTATAAAACAAAGAAACAAATCATACATATTTATATCACACCAGATTTTCGGTAAGGACAAATTGTTATTCATGTTTTAGCACCATATAATTATTACTAATTATTATTTTCTTAAGATAATCTGACCAGCTAGCTAATATTCTTGGCAGAAGGTCAAGTGACCGCAGCTGAAGTAACGAATAACTATGGCAGAAGTAGACGGTCAAACTGTTGTAGAACGTGGATGGTCAAACTGTTGTAGAACGTAGATGGTCAAACTGTTGTAGAACGTGGATGGTCAAACTGTTGTAGAACGTAGACGGTCAAACTGTTGTAGAACATGGATGGTCAAACTGTTGTAGAACGTG
>NW_013666648.1:81401-85302 GCF_000517525.1 Limulus polyphemus | reverse complement strand
GTTGCACATACGTATTTTTTTTTCTTCTTTCTAAAACATGCCGTATTTATATTATATACATATATATATTACACATTAATTTTACGTTGCACATACGTATTTTTTTTTCTTCTTTCTAAAACATGCCGTATTTATATTATATACATATACATATATATATTACACATTAATTTTACGTTGCACATACGTATTTTTTTTTCTTCTTTCTAAAACATGCCGTATTTATATTATATACATATATATATATATATTACACATTAATTTTACGTTGCACATACGTTATTTTTTTCTATATTACTACATTCTATTTTGAAGTATTTATGTAATGATGATTCCCCATCAAAATTTGTTAAAAAATCAAAAGTTCATTTTTCCAGAAAAGGGAAATACATAGAATGTTAAATATACACCACACTGAGTGCTGGGAGTGTCAGTTTGTTTCATGAGGGGTGGGGTGGGGCGTGTATTTTTCTACGCATATTTGTCCCAACCTAAATTGTGGTTACAGTCCTACATATACTTACATCTTTAAATCCCTAATATAGTTTTGTGCTTTTAGGAAAAATCAATTTTTTTGGATTAGTGATATTAAAAACATAAATATAAAATTAGACGGCCAAATTCCTCTCCAAACCAGTGAAGAAGAAAAACACAAATGAACCAATTCTAGAACACGAAATCTAGAAACTTAGAAAAGTAGTTAAACGTTTCCAGCTGTTTAAACACCAAACAACAAACAAACAAATGGGTAAATCATAGAAAGCTGAAGTATATATTGTAATCCCAGCTCAACTCGTGCCCCGATTATACTTGGCAGTGCCCCAAATACCCAGTTGATGTATTGAAAAATCAGAATAGAAAACCAGTTACCATGTAACTGTTTAAGTTGGCTTAACATACTGTATAGCTTGTTTTGTCTTACCAGTGTAGTTCAATACATGATTGTATTTTGTAATATGTTAAAATACCTAATCGTGTGGGGAATATGGGCCCGAGCCCCGAATCTTTACAGCACCTAGCGATGCCTCTGGACTTCACCTTTTAAACTAATGACCAGACCTGCGAACTCCTGTCTCACTACTAGATTTTCACAGAGTAGCCCAAGAATTGGCGGTAGGTGACATTGACTAGCTGCCTTTCATCTAGTCTGTCATTTCAAAATTAGCGACGGCTATACGCAGATAGCGCCCTCTGGCAGATTTGTGCGAAAATTCGAAATAAGTAATCTGCTGTGCTGTACACAAACCTTATAATAAGAATTTAATCATGAGATGTAAAGACCAAATTATACAGAATTTATGGTTGCAACTCCTGAAGTTAATCACTTTCATACGTAACTTATCAATACAAAATACTAGCAAAAAATATTCAAGATCCAATATTCTGCTTCAGATTCTTCTCCTAAAAGAATTGTCAGGTGTTTGTTACATTGAATCTACTATTAACTTGACTTCTAAATAAATTGTGAGGTGTTTGTTACATTGAATCTACTATTAACTTGACTTCTAAAAAAATTGTCAGGTGTCTGTTACATTGAATCTACTATTAACTCGACTTCTAAAACAATTGTCAGGTGTCTGTTTCATTGAATCTATTATTAACTCGACTCCTAAAAGAATTATCAGGTATTTGTTACATTGAATTTACTATTAAATCGACTTCTAAAAGAATTGTCAGGTGTTTGTTACATTGAATCTATTGTTAACTCGAGTTCTAAAAGAATTGTCAGGTGTTAGTTACATTGAATCTATTGTTAACTCGACTTCTAAAAGAATTGTCAGGTGTCTGTTACATTGAATCTACTATTAACTCGACTTCTAAAAGAATTGTCAGGTGTCTGTTACATTGAATCTATTGTTAACTCGACTTCTAAAAGAATTGTCAGGTGTTAGTTACATTGAATCTATTGTTAACTCGACTTCTAAAAGAATTGTCAGGTGTCTGTTTCATTGAATCTATTATTAACTCGACTTCTAAAAGAATTGTCAGGTGTTTGTTACATTTAATCTACTATTAACTCGACTTCTAAAAGAATTATCAGGTGTTTGTTACATTGAATCTACTATTAACTCGACTTCTAAAAGAATTGTCAGGTGTCTGTTACATTGAATCTACTGTTAACTCGACTTCTAAAAAAATTGTCAGGTGTTTGTTACATTTAATCTACTGTTGACTCGACTTCTAAAAAAATTGTCAGGTGTTTGTTACATTGAATCTACTGTTAACTCGACTTCTAAAAAAATTGTCAGGTGTCTGTTACATTGAATCTACTGTTAACTCGACTTCTAAAAAAATTGTCAGGTGTCTGTTACATTGAATTTATTATTATTAACTCGACTTCTAAAAGAATTGTCAGATGTCTGTCTGTACAAACGTTTCTATTGCATGAAGCCCTCTGTGTTTATGTAGTTTAATAAGGTTGGCGTGGTTGTGCCCGAAGAAAATTCCATGGATAGAAAGTTATGAGAAAGAAGTTTTGGGAAAGAAACGGGAACGTTTACGTCTTTCAAAAAACGAATATTAACCATTTAAAACCATGAAAATAAACTAGGAAAGCCTAAATAATAACACCTTCCCCCTCTCCCACGGTGGTTCACCCGTAAGTCTTAATGCTTGTAACGCTAAAAAAACCCGGTTTTCGATAATCGTGATGGGTACATTATGGACAATCCTTTGTGTAGCTTAGTGCTTAGCACTAAGCAAAGAAACAAACAAGGCCGTAATAACCATTCTTCGTCTTTGAAAAACAAGAATCAGAAGCAAGTTGCTTAACACGATGAACAGAAACTAATGATGTGCTCCCTGCTAAGAAATAAAAGGCGGGAGGTTAAGTGAGGTGAGGTATGTAAGGCTGGATTAGTGCGCCGATTGGAAGTGAGTAAGCCCTCTCGAGGATTGGACTATAAATTGCTCTTTAACTGACTCTAGCAGGAGAGCAACTAAACAAGGATTTTCGTGTTTTTATATTGGGAGTTGAATCTGTTGTATGCTATGGATTAGGAATTTTAAAACCTAGCGGATATACTTGGTAGTAGATAGACGGGCATTAAAACTTTTTAGAATAATCAAAAATCATAGGGTTAATAAATGTTTAATATTTCAATGTCGTGTTGTTTACTTACGTCAGTGTATATCAACTACATGAATTGTTCAAAACATTGCCTGTGCTTGGTGGTGTTGTTTCACAAGACACGTGCTTTTGCCCCGGAAACTATCTAATAAAAGGGTTTAATTCAATATTGAGATAGTAATTTCTATTTTTCAAGATACTTAAATAAAAAAAACAAAAAAAAACGGATTATTTTGGTGAATAAACTTTTGTATTGGTAATGAAATATGTTAACAATAATAACACGTTTTTCTGTGTAAGGTGTAGTGTTAACAGTAAGATAAACATTTTGTTGCCGGCAATGTGAGATATGTTAGCAATAATAACACGTTTCTCTGTGTAGGGTGTAGTGTTAACAGTAAGATAAACATTTTGTTGCTGGACTACACCTTACACAGAAAACGTGTTATTATTGTTAACATATTTCACATTGAACAGCAACAAAATGTTTATCTTACTATTAACACTACACCTTACACAGCAAAACGTGTTATTATTGTTAACATATTTCACATTGGTGTTAACAGTAAGATAAACATTTTGTTGCTGTTCAATGTGAAATATGTTAACAATAATAACACGTTTTTCTGTGTAGGGTGTAGTGTTAACAGTAAGATAAACATTTTGTTGCCGGCAATGTGAAATATGTTAGCAATAATAACACGTTTTTCTGTGTAGGGTGTAGTGTTAACAGTAAGATAAACATTTTGTTGCCGGCAATGTGAAATATGTTAGCAATAATAACACGTTTCTCTGTGTAGGGTGTAGTGTTAACAGTAAGATAAACATTTT
>NW_013666648.1:73839-80618 GCF_000517525.1 Limulus polyphemus | reverse complement strand
GAAATACGTATTGCTTTTGATAATATGAAGTATTTATGTCGACAGTAAGTGTAAGACTTCGAGTTAAGAAGAGATTAATTATATCGCTGTTGTAGATTTTTCATCTTGAATGAGGGTGTAGATAACGTATTAATAACAGCTTTTGTTATTCACAAGTCTATGGCATCTTGTATAGTACTTTAAGTTATATATACTAGACACGTTCTTAAGACACTTTTTAGTTTATTCCTACCAAACTTTAGGCTTAACATTCATCTCCTACCTATCTACGACATCCTGCTTGCTGGACAGCAATATTGAGTTATATCACGGTGTTATATCACTGCTTGAAATCTTCTTTTCAGTGAGACATGCTATAATAATTACCAGGAAACAAACAAAGAAAATTGAAGAACATATTGTGTGTTTGTATGCTACCGTATTTTGGCGAATATTTCACCCGTAGAATAATTAAAGACTGTAGTGTATCAGAGTGTGAAGTAAGATAAGCACGTATCTCAGAATTATGGAACATAACCATCCAACAGGATGTACGTGTTTTGAGCGCAAACTTCATATTTTCAATAATGTCGTCTGCGCACAGTTTTGACCACTTTTGGAGAACAATCAAACAATTTATTATTAGCACTGTTATACAACGTTCGTTCCAACTAACAAAAACTGGCACTTAGTTGAACGCGATGTTTAGGGCTAAAGTAATCTATTAACAACTATCAAATAAAACAACACAATCTCGAGAGCCACGTGCAATGTTCTCACTGATTCGTTGTGAAGTGGCGGATACATTTCTAGTGATCCTTGACATATTTATTATTATCGTGACCTTGATTTTACATCGGCGGAATCCGATCAGCTGGCTCCATTGAGAAGCTAGTCATAAAAATATCCCCAACTCCATTAAAGTTTTTTTATTTAAGGTTGTCCAGAAGCTCAACCTAGAGCACAGCCTCTCGCCAATTTCCTGGGGCGAAGGAAAAGTTCTCACGTGCAATGAAAGAATAATTACTGTGTAGAACTGCTAGCAAATCATATCTTGGCTCACGAGTGGCAGAACGACTAATTTTTTTTTTTTGAGAATAAAATGTTTACAAGCAATGAGACAGAAATAAAGCTAAAGAAAATACACGCATGTTCAGAATAGGGAACTTTATATACAAAGATTACAAATCGGTTCAAAGAGCAAGGATGAAGGAGAGATATAAAACTTGGACCAAATACGTCAGGAAGTTTGTGTAAAGTTAAGCACAAAGCTAAACAATGGGCTATCTGTGCTCTGCCCACCACGAGTATCGAAACCCGGTTCCTAGCGTTGTGAGTCCGCAGAAGTGCCACTGGGCACGTCTGAAAGTATTGTAGGAAATGTTTATCAGCATATATAGGGGCTGTGATTTAAAATTCATATAGAACCTAATTATTTTGGGACAGATGAATTGTTTGGCTGTGTAATTGGATGATTTTTGTCACGAAGGCAAGCCTTATTATTTTTATAGCAGTGAGTGACATATTTGTTATTTCTGCAATTCAAATCATGCGTATGAATGATTGTACCGAGTTCATGTTAATAGTGAACAACGGTATCCTTCTAAACATGCACGTGTTTTGAAATACAAGTCTGAGATTGGACATTACTTATTGCAGGCCTGGCATGGCCTGGTGGTTAAGGCGATCTACTCGCAATTCTAAGGTCGTGGGTACGAATCCCCGTCCCACCAAACATGCTCGCCCTTTCAGCCATGGGGGCGTTATAATATGACGGTCAATCCCACTATTCGTTGGTAGAAGAGTAACCCAAGAGTTGGCGGTGGGTGGTGATGACTAGCTGCCTTCCTTCTAGTTCTTTCACTGCTAAACTAAGAACGGTTAGCTTTGCGCGTAATTCAAAACAAACCATTAATTATAGCGTAGCTTATTGTTAATTATGGGTTACTCGGAAATATGTCGTGATAATTGGAAAAACAGCGTTTTCAACATACTTATAGACATTATAAGATATTCAACACGTGACAACATACATCAAGATGATAAAAATAACTGAAAATTCCACGTGTTGAAAAACAAGGAATTTGTACGTAAGCAATCAGTTTCACACAAATTATGTATTGATATGAATTACAGTATTCGATGAATATAACGAGTTCGTATGAGTGAAAACTTAGCTAGCTATAACTACAAATTTGTAAGGTTTAAGTCTACGGAAACCAGATAATAAAAATAGCGAAAAAGAAATATTTCGAACACAGTTTATGTAGTATAAAGCAGAGAGAGGGTACAAGAAAGGCGAGCAGGTAGGCGAGAAGGTACTCTAACAAATTATAGAAATTGGTACAAGGCCTAAAATCCTGACATTGTTGAGATATTTCTGTGTGAACTTGCAGCTTCGCCCAAACAACTTCCTGTATGTGGGTGTGAAAAAGAGAGAGTATATATATATATATGCAAGACCAATATTAGGGCTTGGGTTGGCCCTAACCACGCGAGTTAAGGTGCCTTCAAAGACGTCAGACAGAGGGTTGAGTACGTTATAGTGAAACGACTTTGTATATGCAAATTATCAAGTCGTCTGACAATCACAGCCCACATAACGCTGCGGTGGGACGGAATGTATCAGAACTACATTTTGACATTGTTTAGCGTCCATAGTCAGTGTGATGCCACCGAAAACTTGTTGCTTTTGGGAAGGGTATGTAACAGTTCTTTCCGACGTAAAATATTATGATAATAATGCATCCAGATTAATAATTTACTTAGTATTTATTTCCAAGACGGAGATATCATTTGCACTTAATGGCATTGAAAAACACAGGGACATGGATCAATTTGTGGACACAGAACCATCTTGACAGAGACCACTTCAGATGTGGTTAGCAAAATGCGGCGTCTTGTATCACAATGGCAGTGGCATTAGCCGTCCACGTGTCCTAGGCCATAGTACGGTACAAAATTAAGAAGGATCTCTATCTTGAAAATCAACACAAGCCACGTATAACTTGCTTCCAAGATGTATCCGTTAAACCGTCACGTATCTCAAGCAGCTGGTCAAGTCGTCGGGCGCAACGCCTATGTACTTCTATGCGATCATACTGTTGAAACAGGTGCTAGTAAACCGTCACCCTCGTACACTAGACAGATTATTGAAAGCAGTCAGAGAGGAGTGGCCTGTCTTGGACGTGACAATCTTACAACAGAACGTTTTATATGGAAAATACTCTGTAAGACTTATTATCCAGACGCACGGTTGTCAGATAGAGCACGACTGGACGCTGCGACTTGGGCGACGTGGTGAGGCTCCAAAATCTTTTAATGTAAGGTTATAAAATAGAAATTTAGCGCCAAAAGCTTTTGTAGTATTCGTGATGAATAATATCATATTTTAATAAAGATGATAATAAACTTTTTAATAAACTCTTTTACCAACAAATAGTGTGATTGACCGTCAGATTATAACGTCCCCACGGCTGAAAGGGCGAGCATGTTTGATGGGACTGGGATTCGAACTCGCGACCCTCAGATTGCGAGTCGAGCGCCCTAACCACCTGGCCATGGCGGGCCAAAACAGGAGGGAAGGAAACTTCTCGAATCGGATAATTTAAATTAACGGAATAATCAGTAGCCGAGACTGGAAACTGTAATCGGTGACCACGTGGACGAAGAGACCACCCTCTTCGTTAGGAGTTATGGTTATTATACCAACAAAATAAAACTAGTAAATTACTTTTAGTAAATAAGAATAGTTCTTGATAGACGAATGCAAACGTCCAATGCGTTTAGTACAAACAAAAGCAAACGCACAAACAAACATACCTAATCAGATGAACGCATTCGAAGAGGCACTTAAAAAAATCCTAAATACTTAATTAATTATTCATTTTCATTTTATTTTTTGAATAAAAATAACATTTTTTTTTAGTAAAGCTTTCAAAAACTTGCGCTCTGGTGATAGAATCTGTGTAAATTACCATATGAATATTGGGTTTGTTTAATTGTTGATATACATAATAATCAAATAAACATATTATTTATTCATATTACAAGAATATAGTTATTTCAATTTTTTTTAATTCCATTAAACTAGAAACATTGTTAGAGTTATTTGAACAAAGTATGTAATAGTTTTTAAGAAAATGATGGATGATCAAAAATTAAAAATAAGAGGGAATCCTCAACGGCCGCGGCTGTAATTAGATTTCAAATCGGTCAACAGGTGTTGACTCAGACATTCTATGAGCCGTTATACCGCGGCTAATAAACTGGTAAGAATATATATATATATTAAGGGACACAACAAATGTGATATATATTAAGTAATTTTTGTAATTCTGAAAACTAACATTCTAGAATTGCGCTTTCTGTTAAGAAAGATTGGACATTATTCTTCTTACCCTTATTTAACGAAAACTGGAGTCTCTTACGAGACATTTCTGTTAAACATTTCGCTATTACCAACCCCCCCCCCCTCCCCGTGGCACAGCGGCATGTCTGCGGACTTACAACGCTAGAATTCGTGGTGGGCAGAGGCACAGATAGCCCATTGTGTAGCTTTGTGCTTAATTATAAACAACAAACAACAACAACTTCTTCAGGAACTACTGATATCCCACAAGTTCCCTAATTCAGTTAAATCTAAAACGTAATAACAAAATATTGAGCTAATAAAGATACATTCTGGAGACATAGATCGTTGTCTTATTTATCCAAATAAAGATTGAGCATTTTTTGCGTATGAGTGTACATTGTGGAGAAGAACAACACTCTTTGAGATTAATTATAGTTGTCAAAAGATACCAGTATTAAGCCTATTACATTTTTTATTAATTTTACACATTGAATTGTCAGTAAAAAGATGCATGCAAAAAAGGGATAGAACAAGTTTTACTAGGGGTGCGTATCTCGTCATAGAATACGATACGATACGTATCTAGATACATAAGTTTTACCAACGGTTTGTTACAAAGTTTGTCTGTAATTTATTATCTGTATTACTAACATTGTCTTATTTAAGTACTTCACAATATACAGTGCTCTTTTCAAATTCTCAGGTTTGATCAACTAAACTGCAGCTGGCAAGAGAAGTAAAATAATAAAAGTTAATATCTGTCTTAATATCTTGTTAATTTCTTATGTTATTTTGATAAAATAAATGAAGACAACATGTAGTACTCAATACTCGTCTTCCTTTACTGAATCATTAATTCTTAAACAAAAATACCTTATTAGAAATTCTGATTTTTTCTGTACAAAAGACTTATAATGTTTACTGAAAGCTTGCCACATTTCGTGAAGATACATAAATCATATCGTATCGGACGATGTATTGTATCACGACTTCACGATACAATACTCGTATCGTATCGCTGTATCTCCACACATTTAAATTTTAGGGTTAGTGAGCCGGTGTCTAAAGAGGGTTATCGGTAATTTGTATTTCCCTTGCACCCCGGTGAGACAGCGGTAAGCGCAAGAGCTTACAATGCTAAATTTGGAGGTTCGATTCCCGCGGTGGACACAGCAGAATGAAACAAACAAATATATAAACATACGATCTTCCACTTTTCAAGTTATAATTTAGAGTTGTGATAAATAATCCAATCTATTTTATTCACTACAATAATCTTTAAAGGTGATTTTTTCTAAGTTATAGTCTGTTAAATATCAAACAATGTCATTAATCACTCGAAAACATAATCCAATAAGACACACTGAATCCCATAATAGTAATTAACTTATATTAATCACAGTTTATAGTGAAGTATAGCAATAGACGTAAGAAGTGGGGGCCGGTAAGAAATTTACATTTTATATGTTATTAACAGTGCATGCCGCCATGGATAGACTTATGATTAAAAGGAGATAAAAAAGCCTTTCAGAAGAGAAATATTCGTAATACAGGCGCTTACTAAACAATTTAGAACCAAAGACGCTTCAAAGGTCATAAACCTCCAGTTATATCTCGAAAATAACGGCTGTTTTCGCGAGAGAAGTGGCCGAAAAAAACCGGAATCCTAACAAACTTATTCAACTACGTACTTATCAACTCTCTCGATGAAGCTTAAATAGAACGTGTGTGTCTTTGTTTTGCTTAAATGTGGTCTAGCAGACCAACATCTACGTACAGTGACAAAGCCCGTCAAAATGTGTCGTCTAAGAATGACCTTGTCACCTTTCGCACAAGCTTGTTACCATGGGAACTGCATTGTTGGGCAACTTTTGTAATTTCTTGAACTTAGATATTTTTTTGACTGTAGGACAGACACCAAAAAAGTTATTCTTTTGGTCAGTGTCGGATTTAGGCAAAACCTAAACAAGCTACAGCTTAGGGCCTCACAATCCGCAGGGGGCCACACAAAATTTCAGATTTTTTTTTGCTTAAAAAATGCATTCATTTGAAAATAATTTTTATTTTTCACTTTAAATACCTTGCTATTAAATAACTAAAAGGCATATATATATTTTTAATTTTTTTGTGGCGACCCAAGGTCCATTTTTGGTACACACCTTTGTGAGACCTTCTGGTGTAACATTTTAACAAGGGGGCCTCCAAGCTTTATACGGCCCGGCATGGCCAGGTGGTTAGGGCGCTCGACTCACAATCTGAGTGCGGGCGTTATAATGTGACGGTCAATCCCACTATTCGTTGTTAAAAGAGTAGCCCAAGAGTTGGCGGTTGGTGGTGATGACTAGCTGCCTTCCCTCTAGTCTTACACTGCTAAATTAGGGATGGCTAGCACAGATAGCCCTCGTGTAGCTTTGCGCGAAATTAAAAAAAACAAACAAACCAAGCT
>NW_013666648.1:71964-73665 GCF_000517525.1 Limulus polyphemus | reverse complement strand
ATCGAAACCCGGTTTCTAGCGTTGTAAATCCGCAGACATACCGCTGTGCTACTGGGGGGCTATTGCATAGGACCGACTACACGAACTTATAAATCAGTGTTGTAGATGTTATATTATTTCAGGATGTTAAAAAGAGTTATTTCTGAACGGCAGTATACAGAGTGGAGGTAGGATGTCGGCATGGCCATTTTACGTGTTTGACATGCAGTTCTAGTTAATTTGGGTATCAACTGTTTGATCTATGATAATCACTGTAAGTAGTGTCAGTAGTGGTGAAAATTTTCTGTGTTGTTTTTGGTCATTGAATCTTTTGACATTTGTTTAAAAAAGTTATGGTGTTTTGTTTTGTATAACTAGAGCTGACGCATAAATAGTTTTGGCATGTTATCATGATATTTCAGCTAGTTTGTATTGACTTACTGGCATATGGTATACTCTTGATTTTTACTTTAATCGTTGAAAAAGTAAGGGTTTGTACAAAAATAGAAGCCCCCAGTGGCACAGCGGTATGTCTGAGGACTTACAATGCTAGAATCCGGGTTTGATACCCGTGGTGGACATAGCACAGATAGTCCATTGTGTAGCTTTGTGCTTAAATACAAACAAACAAACCAAACTTCAGTGTCATAATTCTTCCAAACAGTTTAGGAAAAAAATAATAAAAAGTATGACAGAAGAAACTATCGTCTGACGATTACACATTTACATCTCCTCTCCCAAAGTAATATTAGAAATTAATTCATAAAGCTGATGGTAAAAGTTCATTAACTGCTGAACTGATTATTATTTATAAACTTATGAATCCCAAGTGATTATAAGATTTAACAATTTTGCTGTCGAACAGGTGTAATCTGAAAACATTGTTAACTGCGAAGATACCAAACTGTTAATATTTAATTACTGACGTGTTTGTAATAAGATTTAACTTTTCTTTTACATTTAAATTTCTAAGCGCTACAATTTTTCAGATCTAATTATCTGATATTTCAAAATATACTCAAGGTTGTAGGCCTAATCACAAGCAAATGTTAAGCCTAATTTAAAGCACAAGATAAATTACTTTCCTAACTTGAGAGCCTAACAATAGACTTGTTTATTATTACTTATGATTAACTAGACTTATTTCTATATTGACTTGAGGGTTGATCTAAATTGAGAACGTAAATGTGCGTATATAATTTACAATTACATTATTTCCATGTACGAGTTCTACGAAAACACAGTAATAAGTCTTTGGTATACAAATAAACAGTTCTGCTAACGTAATTTCCGGACACCCTTTTGTACAGTTTTTTTCTTTTCTTTTGCCACTATACTTACCAATTGTGTATGAATGTATTTATCATCGCTTCTTCAGACTTAATTGCACTGTTATTATTTAATTCTCAAGACATGTGAAAGGAACCTTAATTAGGCAGCTAGCTACATAAACATGTAAGAGAGAACTGCCAGTAACTGTATCCATGCTTCACTGGTTGATTTAAAATTTTAAGTTGGATAAGAATATGTCGAATTCATGGCCATGGTGTTTGCGCGTGAACGTGAGCTGTCAAAATCTGGTTTTCTAGTAATCTGTTTCGTCAAAAAAAGGGAAGTAATAGAGATGCCTCTCTTAAGGATTGTTTGTTTCTTTTGAATTTCGCGCAAAGCTACAAGAGGGCTATCTGCGCCAGCCGTCCCTAATTTAGTAGTGTAAGACTA
>NW_013666648.1:65098-71943 GCF_000517525.1 Limulus polyphemus | reverse complement strand
GAAGACATGAGGACACATCTCCTTAAAGTAAGCGATGGGGACTCCTCCCCTCGATTGAATAGTCCTTACAATACTAGTTAGAACTGTTAGTTTCATGTTTGCGTGATATAACCGGGAATTTACGTACACAACTCTTTTAAGATCAGAAAGAATGCGTCAGATTAGGCGTAAGTAATTACTTAAGTGTTTGGATGGTAACAATAAAGTAGTACGCACGGTTTACAATCTTTATAGGAAGTTGCGTGAACTTTTTAACGTGTCTTTCTCAGTTCTTGGTGGAATGACACGACTTCGCTGGTGGTATTTGACTGTTGCCTTCAGTGTCTCTTTGTGTTAGCCGACCTGTTTTAGATGACGATACTACATGTCTGTTGTAAGAACAAACCGCACGCGAGTTTCGGTATGTTTATATTAGAATTCGTGTTTTGTGGACGTCAATATAAGTTACCAGAATTAATTCCAAACGTATAAATTAAAAACAATTGCTCGCGAAAAAACTTTCGATATTATCGCAATAAACAACAACAACAACAAGATACATTAATAACAGCAAGCTCGTGTTGATAAGTTCTTTCTCTATTCCTCCCACACTTTTGATGCTGTGTAATTGCTAGCTTGTAGGGATTATTATTTATTCGCCACTATGACAGAAGTATCCATACTCTTGATGTTAAACAGCTGCACGCGCACAGAACGATCCTTCATCCACCGTTATGACTGAAATACTCATACCTTTGATGTTAGACAGATGCACGTGTGTAGGGATGATACTTCACCCGCCATTGTGACATCACGTGGGTACGTGATGACCCTCCCCCCCTCCTTTCCCTTCATATTTTTCCATTACAAATACGTGATTTTATATTCAATGTTTACATTGTAGTGGATATGTCCAGAGAGCTTTTAACTTTTTGTCTCTGTTTTTATAGAACAACTAATTGAAAAACAACAATAACAACAACAACAAAATTGTGATGGAATCTTGAGGTCCAATTTAAATTTAATATCTGTACATTGGAAGCCAAAAATAGTAATTTAAATTTGATATTGCAAAAACCACGAATCTTTGTGTAATAAGCATACACTATGAAGTTTGGTAAAAATAGGTAAGTTTAGACATGTCCAGGAAACGTGTCGATTTTGACCTAGGCCGGAAATAAAAGAAGAGAGAGAGAGACACATAAGACACTAACACTGATTTTAATATTTTGTATAATGTATTAAGAGAGGTAATACTCTTTACTTTGCACGTCACAGAGCGTAAATACTTTGAATTATAATATGTAAGAAACTATTCAAATTAATGAATTTCTTTTCTTTCTAATTATTATCATCTTTCAAGTTGATAAATGATACTACTGGTTAGGTATATACAACGGAGATGGGATATCATTCTGTAGAGAAAACGTAAACCATCCTCCAAGATGTCACGTACACTATGTGAAGTCAATACTATACAAGCTTAAGTGGGATAATGCTAACTAACGTTGTCATAGTAACGAATTACACTTCACCAGATGGAAGTTAGAAATTAAGACTCCGCCTTGTGGAAGAAACTGTTTACAAGTTGTCAATTAACTGTACTTCCTGCAGTTGGTTGCATCGTTATATTTCACAGTGATCTAGTGGAAAATTTTGAATTACGTTACAAGGTTGTTTAGAACTTCTAAAAATAAAACTAAATGTACAGAAAAAGCTAGTCAAACGCAAATCACGTATTTCCGAGATGTTCCTCGTGATTAGTAAAGTTTAACGTACGAATCTGCAATGTCAGGATGTGTTCAGGAACACATTTTTGTAACAATTATTAACGGGATTTTTAAGTTAACTAAAGTAACTGATTTTATCTACTCTCTCTCTCTCTCTCGGCAAAGATACATAACTGTTCCTGCAAATTTATTAATTTGTATCTGTGAGGCTTAACACCAGGAAAATCAGTTTCACTTAGACTAACTAGGCTACCTAGTCCACTGTTAGGACTATCGGTAGCGTAGAAATACAATAGTACGTGATGGTAAGAGATGGCGAGATAAAATATAGTAGCACTGACGAAGGCATTAGTCAATTCACCCATTTCATAATCCAGTAAACTTGCAACTCGAAGTTGCCACGTTTCGGAAAACCCTTGGAATGCTCGGTATTTTCTAACAGGTTAAGGTAGCTGACGATAGATTAAGCTACTGAATTTTAAACCGTAGCGGCTTTTCGAATTAACGCTTTGATGTTATTTAAAACCATGGAAACGCACGCGTTTCATCGTTCACGCCCCAAAATTCCCGGATCGAAGTCAAGTCGCTAAAACCGCCTTCCTTATTGGCATCACCAGGCCGCTTTCATTTCACGCTTAATAAGACTACTGTGTAGGTTGTATAGAAATAATTTTGTTCTTTATGAAACGATCTGTGCCGCTGCTCGTTGCACAGTACATCACACACTCAGGTTGTTTTACTAAAACTTTACTTACTGGATTTGGCTTCCATCTTACAGATATTAAATCTAAATTAGATCTCAAAATTCTCTCACAGTTTTTTTTTTTAATCATTCAGTGTTAGAATATTAAACATTTTACTTAAAGCAGCCAAACTTGTAAAACTTGTTTATTCAACGTTAGAGTATTGAAAGTTTTATTTAAAGCAGCCAAACTTGTAAAAACTTGTTTATTCAACGCTAGAATATGAAAAGTTTTACGTAAAGCAGCCAAACTTGTAAAACTTGTTTATTCAACGTTAGAGTATTAAAAGTTTTATTTAAAGCAGCCAACTTGTAAAACTTGTTTATTCAACGTTAGAATATTGAAAGTTTTACTTAAAGCAGGCAAACTTGTAAAACTTGTTTATTCAACGTTAGAGTATTGAAAGTTTTACTTAAAGCAGCCAAACTTTTAAAACTTGTTTATTCAACGTTAGAGTATTGAAAGTTCTACGTAAAGTAGCCAAACTTGTAAAACTTGTTTATTCAACGTTATAGTATTCAAAGTTTTACTTAAAGTAGCCAAACTTGTAAAACTTGTTTAGTCAATGTTAGAGTATTGAAAGTTTTATTTAAAGAGCCAAACTTGTAAAACTTGTTTATTCAACGTTAGAGTATTGAAAGTTTTACTTAAAGCAACCAAATTTGTAAAACTTGTTTATTCAACGTTAGAATATTGAAAGTTTTATTTAAAGCAACCAAATTTGTAAAACTTGTTTATTCAACGTTAGAATATTGAAAGTTTTATTTAAAGCAACCAAATTTGTAAAACTTGTTTATTCAACGTTAGAATATTGAAAGTTTTACTTAAAGCAGGCAAACTTGTAAAACTTGTTTATTCAACGTTAGAGGATTGAAAGTTTTGACGTAAAGCAGGCAAACTTGTAAAACTTGTTTATTCAACGTTAGAGTATTGAAAGTTTTATTTAAAGCAGCCAACTTGTAAAACTTGTTTATTCAACGTTAGAATATTGAAAGTTTTACTTAAAGCAGGCAAACTTGTAAAACTTGTTTATTCAACGTTATAGTATTCAAAGTTTTACTTAAAGTAGCCAAACTTGTAAAACTTGTTTAGTCAACGTTAGAGTATTGAAAGTTTTATTTAAAGCAGCCAAACTTGTAAAACTTGTTTATTCAACGTTAGAGTATTGAAAGTTTTACTTAAAGCAACCAAACTTGTAAAACTTGTTTAGTCAACGTTAGAGGATTGAAAGTTTTACTTAAAGCAGCCAAACTTATAAAACTTGTTTATTCAACGTTATAGTATTCAAAGTTTTACTTAAAGCAACCAAACTTGTAAAACTTGTTTATTCAACGTTATAGTATTCCTTTAAGTAAAACTTTGAATACTATAACGTTGAATAAACAAGTTTTACAAGTTTGGCTACTTTAAGTAAAACTTTCAGCCAAACTTGTAAAACTTGTTTATTCAACGTTAGAGTATTGAAAGTTTTACGTAAAGCAGCCAAACTTGTAAAAACTTGTTTATTCAACGTTAGAGTATTGAAAGTTTTACTTAAAGCAGCCAAACTTGTAAAAACTTGTTTATTCAACGTTAGAGTATTGAAAGTTTTATTTAAAGAGCCAAACTTGTAAAACTTGTTTATTCAACGTTATAGTATTCAAAGTTTTACTTAAAGCAGCCCAAATTGTAAAACTTGTTTATTCAACGTTAGAATATCAATAGTTTTACTCAAAGATGCGAAAAAACCTGTTCATTCAGTGTTAGAGTATTGAAAGTTTTACTTAAAGCAGCCAAACTTTTTACTTAGTTTGTATGGTGAACATTATGTGTCAGGACGTTTCTCGAACGATTCACATTACTTGTGTGTTTGGGATTTTCGGTTTTGACATTGGAAGAACTGTAAAAACTATAACTTGTTGAAATATACGAAACGGCGGCGTCCTTACGCTTCGTCCTCAGATCAGTAGTACATTGTTTATTAAACCTCACATTGTTGCGTTATCCCAATAGGCACTCTGATCTGCCTGAAGAAGTCCTCAGGCTGGTACTTGAAAAACTGGTACCACTAAGGGACAAAAGCTAAATCAGCTCTTTTTTTTTTCCTTTTCTTTTTACGCATAGTGATAAGCCTTTTCTTCTAGTTCTTCTTTGTTTTATTTTGCTTTTTCGAGAACATACATTATGTAGTGTATATAATTGAAACTGATGTAGTTAATGCGGATTGATAACTTTTTCTAATTCATTACAATCTTGCATTTTTAAGTTTGAATAACGAACCGGATATTGTGGACAAAATAATGATGAAGAAGAAGACATCCGACTCGGGGTGTTGCAAACAGTTTTAGTTTTTAATAATTTAAGGGGGCGAAGGAAACAACTGGGAGATAATTGACTTACGTGTTACGCAGTCACTTTGTGTAGCTTAATTTTTAATGTGTTCGTTCACACAAGTCAGCTCCATCTAGTGGTATGTTCGTTGTGCGAGATCCGCCCATGGTGTTGGAAGCGTTTGCTTATACAATTTGAAATATAACGACGAAAATAATTGTGTATGCGTGTCAAGGCGTTGTCCATTGGCCCTTTTTTTGTTCCGGGGCATGTTTGTCCTTTAACAAACCCCAAACTTTGTAATGTCGCCACTTATTTCGATTCTCCGTTTATATTAAAAAATGAACCGGAATTTTTGCTACCCTAAATGGGACTTAACACTTTATTTTACTGGGTATCCGTTATTGAAAAATATATATATACACACTTTGTATTAACAGATATTGGACCTTGGCAAATGTGTGATCTTTATGTTAACATATATTGAATTTTGAAATAAACGTGAACTTTATATTAGCGGATATTGATTTTGGGAAACGTGGTCTTTATACCAGCGGATATAGGATTTTGGGAAACGTGATCTTTATACCAGCGGATATTGGATTTTGGGAAACGTGATCTTTATACCAGCGGATATCAGATTTTGGGAAGTATGTGAACTTTATGTTAACAGATATTGGATTTTGATATATATATATATGAACTTGATATTAAAGGCTCATCAGTAGCGAGAAGCACATGCACACATTTTAAATAATACGGGAACTAAAATAGGATGATCTGTTGTTAGTATGGGCTGGGCGTGGCCTAGTTTTTAGGTGGGTAAACTGTAAATCTGAGGGTTCATGGTTCGTGTTCCGTGTGCAAATTAGCTTAACATATGCGATTTCTTAAGCTGCCGGTACTAAGTAGTTTGAAGTATTTACGGTCTTAAAGTGATGATACTAAGTAGTTTGAAGTATTTACGGTCTTAAAGTGATGATACTAAGTAGTTTGAAGTACGTACTGTCTTAAAGTGATGATACTAAGTAGTTTGAAGTACGTACAGTCTTAAAGTGATGATACTAAGTAGTTTGAAGTATTTACTGTCTTAAAGTGATGATACTAAGTAGTTTGAAGTATTTACTGTCTTAAAGTGATGATACTAAGTAGTTTGAAGTATTTACGGTCTTAAAGTGATGATATTAAGTAGTTTGAAGTACGTACTGTTATAAAGTGATGATACCAAGTAGTTTGAAGTATGTGAAGTTTTAAGCTGACGGTACAAATAGTTTGAAGTATGTGAGGTTTTAAAATGACGATAGCAACTAGTTTGAGTTATACGAGGTTTTGGAATTATGTTTCTTAGTGTTTATAGTCAGAAATATGCAAGTGTTTTCAGTTGACACTTTGTTTTTTTTTAACGCAAGGTGCTTATCTGTACTGTGAGGATCGAATCCTGGAACTTAGCTCAGAAGGTACCCCAGGACCACCGGGGATCTTGCTTGACAACAAATATTCCAAGCTTGATCTATGGCATCTCTGTTAAAAGTAGTATACTATGACTTTGAGTACTTGGAATACTATGACTTTGAGTACTTGGAATATTGTGACTTTGAGTACTTGGAATATTTGACTTTGAGTACTTGGAATACTATGACTTTGAGTACTTGGAATACTATGACTTTGAGTACTTGGAATACTATGACTTTGAGTACTTGGAATACTATGACTTTGAGAACTTGGAATACTATGACTTTGAGTACTTGGAATACTATGACAGAGTACTTGGAATACTATGACTTTGAGTACTTGGAATACTGTGACTTTGAGTACTTGGAATACTATGACTTTGAGTACTTGGAATATTGTGACTTTGAGTGCTTGGAATACTATGACTTTGAGTACTTGGAATATTGTGACTTTGAGTACTTGGAATACTATGACTTTGAGTACTTGGAATGCTATGACTTTGAGTACTTGGAATACTATGACTTTTGAGTACTTGGAATACTATGATTTTGAGTACTTGGAATGCTATGACTTTGAGTACTTGGAATACTATGACTTTGAGTACTTGGAATACTATGGTTTTAGTACTTGG
>NW_013666648.1:60770-64098 GCF_000517525.1 Limulus polyphemus | reverse complement strand
TGGAATGCTATGACTTTGAGTACTTGGAATACTATGATTTTGAGTACTTGGAATACTATGATTTTGAGTACTTGGAATACTATGACTTTGAGTACTTGGAATATTGTGACTTTGAGTGCTTGGAATACTATGACTTTGAGTACTTGGAATATTGTGACTTTGAGTGCTTGGAATACTATGACTTTGAGTACTTGGAATACTATGACTTTGAGTACTTGGAATACTATGATTTTTAGTACTTGGAATACTATGACTTTGAGTACTTGGAATATTGTGACTTTGAGTGCTTGGAATACTATGACTTTGAGTACTTGGAATATTGTGACTTTGAGTGCTTGGAATACTATGACTTTGAGTACTTGGAATACTATGACTTTGAGTAATTGGAATGCTATGACTTTGAGTACTTGGAATACTATGACTTTGAGTACTTGGAATACTATGACTTTGAGTACTTGGGATTTTCATTTTTACTTCCGAATGTTTGTAAGAGTTCAGTAGTATTTAGCTTTAATACCTTACGTTCGGGGCCATGTCAAGTTCTCCTAATCTTTTGATAATAGGGCCAGGCGTGGCCTAGTGGTTAGCGTGGCGGATTGAATTTATCCGAGGGTTCTGGTTTATGTCCTGCTACTGTAGAATTGGGGTTTGCACTTTGGGATCGTGGATGTATTATCAGAGTGACGGTCAAAGTCGATTAGAGTAGCCCAAGAGAGGACGGCGGGTGCTGCTGACCAAGTCAGCTGCCTTCCCTCTAGTTTATCAGTCCAAAAATTAGGGACGACTTTTGATAATTATTGAAATATCAGTTCAACTCTTAAGAATATGTAAACGTTTTGATTTGGTTTACAATGTTTATTTTATAATATTGCGTGTTGTTGTAACCATAGAAACAAGTAATTAGAATCTTTCTAACACTGGATTTCGGTGCTGATTTTTTTTTTCTACTTTTAAAAGTTTTAGTAATGCTTATTTCACTTAAATAAATAAAAAAAAAACACGATACGGTCAACAGGGGGGCTAGAAAACTGAACAACAACAAAACACGTATCGTATTTTACATTGTCCTTTGGTACGATAAAAAATATATACTTAAACGCCAAAACCGTTTGGTTTTCCTCTCATGCGCGGTATACTTACTTGTTAAACAAACGCGTTTATAGTGTTAGATTTATTCAAGGTAAAGTGTTAAAAAACACGAATGGAAATTACAGACACGTCGACCGAGTTGGCGGTCCACTCAAATTTCTACTTGACTACTTGACCATCAAAAAAGAGTGCTTCGGTTGACATTCGGGTCAGTAAAGAAGAGTTTTTTTTGGTTTTTTTTGGAATCCATTTGAAAACTTGCACGTAAAGTTGACATAATCTTGTCGAAACGTCGTACATTTGTAATAAAGTTTTTCTTCGTTACTCCAAACTTTTACCTTTTCAACTTTTTGGGGAAGGGGATGGTGGAAACGGTCGTACACTTCTGTTCTGTTGGATATCCCTACCTGATTTACCTGTACGACAATCCTGTTTACAGTGGAATAACTCTGGCTAGCTAACAGTGATCTGGAATTTACATGTTCTGCTCGTGTTTGATGGCGGGAGTCTTTCTCTAGCGTATAATAATGAGACGTATATAGACGATGTTTCTGAAACTCAAACAGGGTTTATTGTTGACTGCTTTGTAAAAATACATAAATTATATACTGTTGACATAACTATGTATGTATGATGTACTGTTGAGAAAACGTCATTATGTTCTTAGTGTACTGTTGACTCAGATGTGTATTAACGTATGGTGTACTCTTGACTCGGATGTATATTAACATATGGTGTGTTGTTAATTCAACTTTAACAAATTCAACTGTTGACTGTATTTAATGAATTACCTGTCACTTTAACAACAGTATTTTAACACTGTAAGTTTCTCGATTCAATAGATGTCATTTTCCTTATATAATTTCAGGGTCGTATCCAGAATTTTGAAGATAGGGGTATCCAATGTTTAAAAATAGATGTGATAAATGATGTTGATTGTGCTCACTGCTCTATCTATATTACCAAAGTCATTAAGCAGTACTGCTTATGACGTAAGAACAACAACAGTATACCAGCTATTGTTATTTATTGAACAAGAATCAGAAGACACACTCGATGATAATCTATATATCTTTCTCGATCTGTCTTGCAATTAAAACATTGTTTGTTTGTTTTGAAGCTACACGAGGGCTATCTGCGCTAGCCGTCCCTAATTTAGCAATGTAAGACTAGAGGGAAGGCAGCTAGTCATCACCACCCACCGCCAACTCTTGGGCTACTCTTTTACCAACGAATAGTGGGATTGACCGTTGCGTTATAACGCCTCCACGGCTGAAAGGGCGAGCATGTTTGGTGGAACGGGGATTCGAACCCGCGACCCTCAGATTGCGAGTCGAGTGCCCTAACGGTAGCCCTCGTGTAGTTTTGCGCGAAATTCAAACCAATCCAAAACCAGATCAGCTGAAAGGCTTATCATAATCAATGGGAGAATCGTAAGTCAGATTCGTAAGAGTCAATGCCGATAGCCTTTCTTCGTTCGTTCTGTTTCTGAGAAATGCTTTGATGTGTTTTAAACACAAAACGAGCGCTCAGCTTCGCAACTGCCGACTGGTAGGGTGCCACCACCAACCAGAAAGGCATGCGCATTGGAAAATAAACCAGGACATGACTGTTTCAAGGCACTCAGAAAGCTATCAGATACGTCTTGCTTTATACTTCAAAACCACTGTTAGTGTTTCAATTTACTGCGTAGGGTTATCTTGCTTTGTACTCTAAAACCACTGTCAGTGTTTCAGTTTACTGGGTAGTGTCATCCTGCTTTGTACTCCAAAGCCACTGTAAGTGTTTGAATTTACTGGGAAGGGTCATCTTGCGTACACTCCAAAACCACTGTCAGTGTCTGAATTTACTGGAAAGGGTCATCTTGCGTTGCACTCCAGAATAGTTTCCAACATTTAAATTCACTGGGAAGGGTCATCTTGCGTACACTCCAAAACCAGTGTCAGTGTTTGAATTTACTGGGAAGGGTCATCTTGCGTACACTCCAAAACCACTGTCAGTGTCTGAATTTACTGGAAAGGGTCATCTTGCGTTGCACTCCAGAATAGTTTCCAACATTTAAATTCACTGGGAAGGGTCATCTTGCGTACACTCCAAAACCAGTGTCAGTGTTTGAATTTACTGGGAAGGGTCATCTTGCGTACACTCCAAAACCACTGTCAGTGTCTGAATTTACTGGGAAGGGTCATCTTGCGTACACTCCAGAACAGTTTCCAACATTTAAATTCGCTGGGAAGGG
>NW_013666648.1:54721-60104 GCF_000517525.1 Limulus polyphemus | reverse complement strand
AATCTATGATCTATAGGGCGTTCGTTGAACACTTGGAACTCCATCTGCATGAGCAAGTGTAGTCAATAATTTAGTTTTTACGTTGAGGAAGATAAGTTTCAGTGATTATTATCGTCGTAGGTTTGTCAATTTTACTTTAAACAATAACGTGTCTGTCGAGCTGATGGCCGTATTCGTTCACAGTAAGTGGTTAGCGTACCGGTCTGCGGATCTGTGAGCCAAATGTTCGTGTCCCGTTACCAAGCACAAAAAAATAAATAAATTACTTCCCACACTTTGAGGCTGTGAGGTCATTATAGGGGTTATGGTCAATTCTGAAATCTTCCCACGAATATTCAAACGCAGAACTAGTGTCCACTCATCTCTAATCTCCTTTCATTGATGGAAATCACTGCAACAATGCAACAGTAATTTGCAACTAAGACATGGTCATCTAACGTTCTTTAATTATCTATTCCAGACGTAAATTTAATTAGAGCCTTTTGTGATGTAGAATATAATATTTTTTAACGATTCGTTATTATTATTATTATGTTGCTTTTTTTTTATTTCCTCGCAGGTAAGTCACTGTTATTTCCTGGAAAATGAAGTAAGACGTAGATTGGTAAGTACGTGCTGCTGTGTGACTTGTGCTGCCCTCTGCTATTTGTTTGAATAAAAGGTTTTCGAGGCTGTAGGCTGTACGTAATAATATTGGTATATTTGCACTGTATTTGTATTTGTTCAAACTAGAATCACATTGAATGAATTATGTTATATAGAGATATATTTTACAGTTGTTCTATAAATACTACAGATATGAAAAACCCTTTCCCAAGTTATTTCCGGGAGAACGGAAAATGCCTCCTAGCGAGACAATGCTTAAAAGTGTGATTCTGTGTTAGATTACGAGTAAATTAAGAACCAATCATCGACGTTTGATCCGTGGGCCTCTCCCTCTTTATTGGCTCGGCATGGCCAGGTGGTTAGGGCGCTCGACTCGCAATCTGAGGGTCGCGGGTTCGAATCCCCGTCCCACCAAACATGCTCGCCCTTTCAGCCGTGGGGGCGTTGTAATGTGACGGTCAATCCCACTATTCGTTGGTAAAAGAGTATTCCAAGAGTTGGCGGTGGGCGGCGATGACTAGCTGCCTTCCCTCTAGTCTTTCACTGCTAAATTAGGGACGGCTAGCGCAGATAGCCCTCGTGTAGCTTTGCGCGAAATTCAAAACAAACAAACAAACAAACCCTCTTTATTTACGACTGTAACAAGTTACACAAGATTACCCAATTCTTATGTCATCACGCCACTTGTTTTAAAAGCACGGTTAGTAAAGTTTCTTTATAGTTAATCACTGGTTCTACCAGTGGCTCAGTTCAGGGGGACGATAACGTTGCTTCGAATGTGAGTAAATATACACCTCCTTTTGACTTTTGCACGGCTTTATTCCATTCATTCACGAGTCATTGTTCTTGGAGGAGATCGACACCTTTTCAAGTTTGAAATATATACCCCCTCCCCCTGGCTGTGGCCTGGCTTTATAACAGTTGTTTAGTACGATCACATATTAATAAGTCGTCAAGTACGATCACTTATTAATAATTCGTCATTCTAGAGAGAGATCGACACTTTTTTTTTGAGCGTGCATTACCCCCCTCGACGTCTGGTGTGCTGTTATCACCGATATCGAAGTTTTATCAGAAAGTGTTTGTTGCTCAGAGTGTTCTTCCCCGAATGAACCAGACGTCACATGCTCGAAACTATTCAGTTTGCTATCATGTTGTCAAATATAAACTAATGTTAACTTTGCTATCATGTTGTCGAGTATTAATCAGTGTTAGCTTTGCTATCATGTTGTCGAGTGTTAATCAGTGTTAGCTTTGCTATCATGTTGTCAAATATAAACTAATGTTAGCTTTGCTATCATGTTGTCGAGTATTAATCAGTGTTAGCTTTGCTATCATGTTGTGGAGTGTTAATCAGTGTTAGCTTTGCTATCATGTTGTCAAGTGTTAATCGATGTTAACTGTGCTATCATGTTGTCGAGTATTAATCAGTGTTAGCTTTGCTATCATGTTGTCGAGTGTTAATCAGTGTTAGCTTTGCTATCATGTTGTCAAATATAAACTAATGTTAGCTTTGCTATCATGTTGTCGGGTATTAATCAGTGTTAGCTTTGCTATCATGTTGTCGAGTGTTAATCAGTGTTAGCTTTGCTATCATGTTGTCAAGTGTTAATCGATGTTAACTGTGCTATCACGTTGTCAAATATTAATCAGTGTTAAAAAATGAGAAACACGAGTTTTAAAAAGTGAGGAGTGATGTAGTGGTTAGCGTACCAGGCTGCGGACGGTAAGTCTAAGGTTCGAGCCCACGATATGCTGCTGAACGCCTGTAACATAGGGTGAAATTACTAGCACTTTTGACCACATTTATCTCGAAAAACAAATCCTATCAGAGAAATAACATTTTTATAAATTTATCTATTAAGTGTAATGACTTAACGTTAATACTTAAAAACATTATCAATCGTCAGTTAGCTCTGTATATGTTAACCCTAATTGCAGTACTGTATATACGAAACATTACTGAAGTACTTTATATTTCAGACATCTTTGAAGTCATTTGTATATCAACTATCATTGAGGCCAGTGGCACCAATTTGGGGGAAGGCATCCGCCCCATCCCAGCCTCTTTTTTTTTTATGGGAAATTACTAATATTAATATATCCAGAGTGAAAGTCGAAATCTCCATGTTTTTTTTCTCATCCGTAGTTATTACAGTTGATTACGTCATCAACAATTCACGTATTTTTCTAGAAATTAGAGTTCAACTTTGCTCCCCCCCCAAGAGTTTGCTGAAATTGCGCTACTGATTGAAGCCCTTTTTATCAGCCATCATTGAAGTCCCATGTATATCAGTTATCATTGAAGTCGTGTACATATTAACCACCATTGACATTCAAATCTTCCATTTAAATTACTATATATATTAACCATCTTTGAAGTCCTGTACATTTCAACAACCGTTGAAATCCTGTACATATCAACCACCATTGAAATCCAGTACATATCAACCACCATTTCAGCTTTTATTTATCATCGACCATTGAAGTCCTGTACATATCAACAACCATTGAAATCCTGTACATATCAACTTAACCACCATTGCAGCTTCTACTTATTATCAACCATTAAAGTCCTGTAGACATTAACCACCGTTGCAGCGTCTACTTATCATCAACCATTGAAGTTCTGTAGACATTAACCACCGTTGCAGCGTCTACTTATCATCGACCATTGAAGTCCTGTACATATCAACCACTATGAAATTCATGTACATATCAACCGCTGGTGAAGCCTTATTTCCTGAGGAAGTTGACAAACCCGGAAAAACCCGATTTTCTTGAGAAAAATAGAAGTGGCCATAAACTGGCACTGTATTTAAAAAACTATAATTTTATTCAATGCTGTTTACAAGGTTTTTTGTTATTCACGACCACACTAAACCTAGTATAGAGAAATTTGTACTGTTTAAAACGAAATAAAAACAAACATAAAAACACGTACACAAGGTGACAATATCGACTCACACTGTGATATTTCCGAAAAACGTACAAACTGGCTGAAACCTTTAAGTAATAAAATATTATTTGTTTATTTCTCTGTAAGTGAGGCTGTTGTTTCAAAAGCAGTTTCGTTTTCGTAATCGTACATAAGATTTTCTGATGTATACTGAATGTTGAGAAGTTTATTAATGGTGACGTAATAATTACGTCACACGTGTCAGAAGCTGAAGTGCTTATATTACTGTAAATACTACAAAATTATACCCGTCCTACGGACTAGAGTGCTAGGCCTATAACGCTCTGTTTTGAAGCTTAACCTTTAATGACAAATACAGGGAAATCGTCTTTTTAACGATACTATTTTCAGTGCTGTATTTGTTGTAGTTACGTCAGAGTAATTGTATAATGATAAATACATAGAAAGATACAAGTGTTTCTTATGTACAAGAACTTCTGAGTAAAAGTAAAGAAGTTATAATAATATTATCAACAACACCACATCTGCTACATCCAGTGCCGGCAAGGCCCTTTCGTCCAATACCAGGGCTCTTCAGGCGGCTGGAATACGGTAAACATAGTAGTGATTGAGGCGTTATTTATGCTAACAAACTGTTTGAACAACAACTGTTACGGTGTGAACTGGATTAAGTTAAAGTGTAATTTTTATCAGTTTTATTTATGTCACTATTACGGAAGTATTGGACATGTTAACAAATTGTTTGAACAACAACTGTTACGGTGTGAACTGGATTAACTTAAAGTGTAATTTTTATCAGTTTTATTTATGTCACTATTACGGAAGTATTGGACATGCTAACAAACTGTTTGAACAATAACTGTTACGGTGTGAACTGGATTAAGTTAAAGTGTAATTTTTATCAGTTTTATTTATGTCACTATTACGGAAGTATTGGACATGCTAACAAACTGTTTGAACAACAACTGTTACGGTGTGAACTGGATTAAGTTAAAGTGTAATTTTTATCAGTTTTATTTATGTCACTATTACGGAAGTATTGGACATGCTAACAAACTGTTTGAACAACAACTGCTACGGTGTGAACTGGATTAAGTTAAAGTGTAATTTTTATCAGTTTTACTTATGTCACTATTACGGAAGAATTGGACAGGCAAGGCTACTGGATGATCTGAATACTTTATTACTGAATGCAACACAAAACGTGCATATTGGGATTTAAACACAAAGTCATTTGTAGAAAATTTTGGGACAAGTTGCATCATTAGACGTCATTACCCGTCTCGAATTTCTTACTAGACAACCATCATCAAGAGCTCCATCATCCATGTTACGTCTAAAAAATTTTGCTTGAATTTTTTATTAGACAACCACCATCAAGAGCTCCATCATTCATGTTACGTCTAAAAGAAATTTTACTTGACTTTTTTTATTAGACAACCACCATCAAGAGCTCCATCATTCATGTTACGTCTAAAAAATGTTTACTTGGATTTTTTAGTAGACAACCATCACCAAGAGCTCCATCATCCATGTTACGTCTAAAAAAATTTTACTTGAATTTTTTATTAGACAACCATCATCCATGTTACGTCTAAAAAATTTTACTTGAATTTTTTATTAGACAACCATCATCAAGAGCTCCATCATCCATGTTACGTCTAAAAGAAATTTTACTTGAATTTTTTATTAGACAACCATCATCAAGAGCTCCATCATTCATGTTACGTCTAAAATAAATTTTACTTGAATTTCTTATTAGACAACCACCATCAAGAGCTCCATCATTCATGTTACGTCTAAAAAAATTTTACTTGAATTTCTTATTAGACAACCACCATCAAGAGCTCCATCATT
>NW_013666648.1:52794-53689 GCF_000517525.1 Limulus polyphemus | reverse complement strand
GCTCCATCATCCATGTTACGTCTAAAAAAATTTTACTTGAATTTTTTATTAGATAACCATCACCAAGAGCTCCATCATCCATGTTACGTCTAAAAAAATTTTACTTGAATTTTTTATTAGACAACCATCATCAAGAGCTCCATCATTCATGTTACGTCTAAAAGGAGTTGTCTCGAATTTCTTACTAAACAACCAACATGATTATTTTTCAACAACAAAATTGTAATTTCGGATCCAGATGTCATGTTCAATCCTGTTTTAGTTCTCATATGTTGAATCCCCTTCCTCTTGTGCATTGTTATTTCTTCTGTTATAATATTAAAATCATGTTGAATCCTGGGTTAGAGTTCATGTGTTGAATCCCATTTTTTATTTGGATTATTATTTCATCTGTATGATATAAAGGTCATGTTCAATCAGTCGGTTTGTTTTTCTCTATTTTCTGTATGGCTTATAACCCTTCAGTGGTATATATATATATATAGATAAATGAAATTAAATCCCCTGTCACTGATATAATGTTTTTGTTTAGGATGATTCTGGTCAGACTTTTTTTTTTATAGTTTAACTAAATGCATAATATATATTCCAGTACCTCTTTAATTGCCGTTGTTTAGAATAATTAGTCTCTGATAGTTTTATAGTTTTGGTGAACACATCATTCATATTCTAGTACCTCTGTAACTGTCGTTATTTAGAATGATTGTTGACTGATATTGTTATAGTTGCTGAACGCATCATTTATACTTATATTTCAATTTCAATTGTCGTTATTTAGAATGATTGTTGACTGATAGTGTTATAGTTGCTGAACGCATCATTTATATTCTAGTACAATTTCAATTGTCGTTCTTTCGGGTGATTCTTTACCAGTACTTAACTGTAAGTACAGTTT
>NW_013666648.1:50522-52279 GCF_000517525.1 Limulus polyphemus | reverse complement strand
GAACGCATCATTTATATTCTAGTACAATTTCAATTGTCGTTATTTAGAATGATTGTTGACTGATAGTGTTATAGTTGCTGAACGCATCATTTATATTCTAGTACAATTTCAATTGTCGTTATTTAGAATGATTGTTGACTGATATTGTTATAGTTGCTGAACGCATCATTTATATTCTAGTACAATTTCAATTGTCGTTATTTAGAATGATTGTTGACTGATAGTGTTATAGTTGCTGAACGCATCATTTATATTCTAGTACAATTTCAATTGTCGTTCTTTCGGGTGATTCTTTACCAGTACTTAACTGTAAGTACAGTTTTGGCCGACCACGTGATTCCACGTCTGTGTGGGGTGATGTTTATAGACATGTGAAGGATGATTTTTTTTTGTATGTCTGGACAGTTGTATCAGTTTTTAAATACAGTCCCGTCCACCTATGTGTAACCGAACAAACGCAAATGATGGCTTTGGTTACTCGTGGCTGGTCAAGGGTAGATAATGTCTTGTCCCACGCAACATGATTTTCATTAAGCCAGCTAAACGTAGAATGTGTGTAATAGCATTATTTAGTACGTGGCCTTGGTGGCAGGGGGTGAGAGGGGCGTGATTTAGGATTCACGTGAAATCAACCAAAAACAACTATTAAAAGCTGACGGTGTTCAGACCACCCTCACAAGGTTAGGGAAAAGTTTGTGGCTAACACAATATTATGGCGTAGCTGTAGTACTTACTCTTCATCGTTAAATCCAACTTTCCCTTCTTTATTTCCTTCTCATGGAGCCCTATATCTGTTACTGAACAGATATGTTACTGGGCCAGTTGTGGTTTAGTGCTCAGACTGTGCAACCAAGGATTCGTGGTTTGAGTCTTCTTTTGCCTCACAGACGCGGGCTGAACTTTGTGAACTTGGGTGTGTTATAACCGCGACGGTCAAATTTCACGGTTCGGTCAATAAAGAGTTAGCGGTGGGCGTTGTTGACTGTCTGCCTTCTTATTAGTTCAGAAGTATGGACGGTTATGTGCAGATTGTCCTTGTGTAGCGTTGGTGCGAAATTCTGTCATTCCATTTATAATGTGATGTTTAAAAAGGAAACGACGGCTCCATGTTTGGTTGACCACGCGCACTGAGTAAATGTCGTCAAATAAATAACTGGATATTAAAATCGAGATCCCATGACACTGATTCATCTTTGTCACGAAATTTAATTGTGTTGAATAAATTGTAGCTTCCGAAATACCTGGATAGTAAGTGATTGTTGCTACATTTTATCATAAAATAAACGTAACCCTGAGGAAACAGATCAGTAGAATACCCTAAGAAAGAAAACCTGTATTATAGGAAATATTTATGAGGGGTGTATAAGATTGTTGAAAAGGAAATGTGAAACGAAAGAAATGGTCAAAAACTTAACCCCCCTTCGCAAATAAACGACAAAAATAATAGCCATTAGGTGACGTTGTTAACGTAGTATGATACAACAATATTGTCATAACCAAAAAAAAAATAAAAATTCACTCAGTTAATTCCACAAACTGCCACTTGGTGGCAACAAAATAGTTGCACATAAATAGACGTTTAATAATTTATTAAGGGATACTTAATTTTTAGAGACACATTGGAAACAAATTAAAAATATATATGTAAAAAATAACAACGGAAAAAAAGTACATTTTATCTCGAATTTAATTTATCTTAAAAATTACACTATAATATTGCTTCAAAATTAAATTACACCAGTTTTTTTTTTTTTTTT
>NW_013666648.1:44930-50052 GCF_000517525.1 Limulus polyphemus | reverse complement strand
CTCAAATGTTATCTAATTTAGTTTTTTTATTCAAGTGAATCTTAGTGTTGAACGAATTTTTTAAAACTAATTTATGATATGAAACTCTTTTTACACCTTGCTCAAGGCGAGTTCATTGTCGAATTAATTTTAACGGCCTTGATGCATAAATAAATAACATTTGTTGGCATAGTGACGTCTTCAAGTACTCAACTAAGGTGATTTGTGTGTGTGTGTGTGTTTAGACAGCATGTTTTATGTAATACACACGCTGCTTTGTCTCTTTCTTTCTGCCTGCTATCTCCTTCCACAGTTCGGATCAGAGCAACATCCAAGTGGGACAGGATGGCAAACCCAACCCAGGGAGTGTCCTAACTGGCTAAATCATGATAAGAACTTTCCAAACTTGTCAACACCAATTGGCTAACTGCTAAATGGCCGTTTTAATCTTATTATATAATACACACGATAATAATGATTTCCTTCGTGCCCACTTTTTCGAACCCCCCCTTTAACTATTGCTGAATTACCGCCCGTGGGACGAGCATGTCTGCTGGTGTTAATAAAGAACTTATTGAAATATGTAGTTTTTAACACGTTAAACATTAGTGACCTTGTAGACTGAAACTGGGCTGAGCTTTGACAGTTTTTTTTTTTTGTGTGTATGTTAAATTAAGGGAACAACCGTTAAATTTTATTGGTATGTAGAAACAATCTCAGATCAGATTGTTAATCCAAATAGTTCCGTTCGAAGGACCAATTCATATAAAATCAGTTGTTTTGCGTCGTCTTTTGACACTTATATTTCTCTTCCAATAACGACAAAGATGTTTTATGATTTTTCTGCTGATACTTTTAGAAGAAGTGTTGGTTTACAGAGGAGCTGGGCCTCACGTCTCGAGTTACACGTGACCTCCCAGCTCTATTGCTGTGTATTTTGTCCGTCAGTGTGTTTTTGTTCACTACTCAGCAGATTGTAGTGAAGACATAAAAGGGACAATTTTTACTTTCAGCTCCCAACTCCCACACTTTCACCCACTGATGCCCCTACTCGGTTTTCAGGTAAAAACCGTCAATATAAACTTCCAACCGCTGTATTATTACAATGGAAAGAAAAAAAGAAAAAAAAGAGAGAGACCTGAGGCTTAGCTAACCGATGACCTTGTGCGATAGCATGACAGCAGAGATTGAAAAATGAATACGAGACTCTAGATCAATACTGGTATCAAAAAAAAAACCTTGGGATAGTCGAGATCACAACCAATGTACACAGCAGAGCCATCTCGAATTACCCTCGTTAACAGATCACGTCACGTTGCGTTTTACCATAGGAACTCGCTGTTTCTCAACTTCGTGGGGGGATCACCAAGGGGGCAATAGCTCCGTATTTGCTCCTGCAATCCAAACCTAAGAATGTACCAGAACTGTACGTTTATTTTCTGTCGTTTCATATTTTACTTGGAAATTTTTGTACGAATTATTTTATTTTATTATCTAATGAGAAACAATTGACGCGAATAATAATAATAATACAAGCGTATGCACGTGTAAGATGACGTTTGTATTTTCTTATACATTCCAGCTAGTTTGGGGTCGACCGGTAATTTTGAAAGGAAATAATTTTCTCACCAGGATGGCTGGCCCAGTCAGCAACCACATAAGATGAGCATGTTTGGTGTCGGGGATTTGAATTCGCGGCCCTCAGATTGCGAGTCCAGCGCCCTCACCACCAGACCATGCCAAGCTCTGTAGTTTTATATGAAATATTTATGTATAATTATCTAATTAACTAGATACTTTTTGTATGAAAGTGTGCGTATTTGTGGAGAATACTTCCCAGGTTTAGATATGTCAAAGTGTATTTTTATTAACAGTGCCTGTTTTCCTTTTGTTTTATATATAATATTACTGCTTTCAGTTCAAGAACAAAACTTGAATTGATATTCATGTCGAATTCAGTAAAATTTCAGGGGTTTGTTTGGAATTATGCACAAAGCTACACAAAGGGCTATCTGTGCTCTGCCCACCACGGGTATCGAAAACCGGTTTCTAGCGTTATAAGTCCACAGACATGCCGCTGTGCCACTGGGGGGGGGCAAATTTCAGGGGAAAATTAATAATTATTTCCGGTGCAACCGAGTTATAAGTCTTGTTGTTTTTTTTAATGGATTACAAAAGTCCACTTAAAGATCCATGCCCTTACCCTTGAAACACTCTCGCATGACAGCAATGAGAATAACACCTTCTCTATAATAAATATTAAACACACTAATGCCAAGACAGATCTTGTCTGCTTAGAAATCCACCCTGCTTCAGTGACGTCATCATCATTAGCAGGCAACATTTTTTTATTATTATTTACGTAGAAAGTTCCAAGTATAACGCCAGTCTGCTCGTAAATTGATGCTACAGTCAGGGAGGCCCGAGTCAGCTGTCAATGGACACCACGTAATTTAAAGTAGTAGTGGCTTAACAACGACCCCTGCTGTTGAGGCGTCACACTATACATTTTTTTTTAAATCCAGTTTTAGACTCACCGAGTTCCTAGTACGTGTAAAAGAAAAACTCGATTGTGTGGAAAGGACAGTGGGTGTGTGTGTGTGTGTGTGACTTTGTTACTAGTATAGCTCGCAATGTTACAGTGTTGCATGCTTCTTTGTTTCCCTTCTTCTGCGACATCAGATAAAACAGTGAGACGTTACTTCTGCTTACACATCGGTTCAGAGAGTAATGCGACAGTAACATACTCTCGACGCACCGTTAAACTGACAGTTTTAACACTGTAGGCATCATTGGAAATCACTTGATGGAGTAATACAACAGCAATGCACTATTGCCTTGATGTTGTAGGTATAATAAACACGGCAGTCGGAACATAAGCAGTAAATAAAATGACGTCAAGCGATTGCTACTATAAACAAGAGGAAATCCTCAATAGCCGCGACTGTAATTAGATCTCAATCGGTCAAGAGATGGAGCTATGAGCTGAAAGTTTGTAGTTGAAAAAATAAACAAAAACTCAGAGAGCCGTTTCTATGAGCCGCTATGCCGCGGCTAAAACTCAGAGAGCCGTTTCTATGAGCCGCTATGCCGCGGCTAAAACTCAGAGAGCCGTTTCTATGAGCCACTATGCCGTGGCTAAAAACTCAGAGAGCCGTTTCTATGAGTCGCTATGCCGCGGCTAGAAACTCAGAGAGCCGTTTCTGTGAGCCACTATGCCGCGGCTAAAAACTCAGAGAGCCGTTTCTATGAGCCGCTATGCCGCGGCTAAAACTCAGAGAGCCGTTTCTATGAGCCACTATGCCGCGGCTAAAAACTCAGAGAGCCGTTTCTATGAGCCGCTATGCCGCGGCTAGAAACTCAGAGAGCCGTTTCTATGAGCCACTATGCCGCGGCTAAAAACTCAGAGAGCCGTTTCTATGAGCCGCTATGCCGCGGCTAGAAACTCAGAGAGCCGTTTCTATGAGCCACTATGCAGCGGCTAGAAACTCAGAGAGCCGTTTCTATGAGCCACAATGCCGCGGCTAAAAATTCAGAGAGCCGTTTTCTATGGTTTTCTCCAACACTGGAGAAGGTGTAGAATGTCTGGAGTTGAAGCATGTTTTATAGGAGACTAGCAAAGACCCACAAAACATCTGCAGTCAAATCAGTATCTTTATTGCAACAGTATTTCTTTAAATACAGGGTTTTTAGAATAATGCAAAAGAATTCTAATCGCATTCACCGAAATCTATAACTCCAACTTGTCTTAATATTAGTTAAGCCTTCATTACGTACGGCTTATATATATATATATTAAAGAGATAAATTAACAACGTAATTTGTGTACGCTTTTTTGCTTTATTCAGTTAGGGTTAAACCTTACCGCACTTAATACTATCAATAAATAATGTTGTAAAGTTATTGTACGTTAGACCTTTTTGAAAACTTTGATCAGCTTTTAACATATTGTTGTACAAAGGGTCTATTAAAGTATATATTATAATGGATTGAGGAGTAAAAGAGTATTCAAGACACAGGAGATAATTATTATACGAAACTCATACTTGAGTGGCAAAAGAAGTTATGAAGAATATTTATTTCGGGCACTCTTTTTTTTTTTTAAAAAAAACTCATAAAAGTTACAAATAACGTGATGTTTCAACACTATAAAAAGCTTATAGGTTATAAATGATCTCGTCTTATTCAAATCCCAGCTGGCCTGATGTATCCTGGTATTGGGCGAAAGGTCTCGGTGACTCTGAAAATGGCAGCTATATTGTAGTACACACTTTTGTGCTTTTATTCGAATATTCTTAAGACTTACCAACGTAAGTTTCTTCCGTTGATGCTGTGATCGCTTGGTCACTCCATAAATGAAAAGACTAGCTTGCTGATTTGCCAGTTCTTCTCTTTTAATAGTAGTAACGTTTTCTTCTCTTTTAATCGTAGTAACGTTTTCTTCTCTTTTAATAGTAGTAACGTTTTCTTCTCTTTTAATGGTAGTAACGTTTTCTTCTCTTTTGATAGCATTAACGTTTTCTCTCTTTAAATAGTAGTAACGTTTTCTTCTCTTTTAATGGTAGTAACGTTTTCTTCTCTTTTAATAGTAGAAACCTTTTCTTCTCTTTTAATGGTAGTAACGTTTTCTTCTCTTTTGATAGTATTAACGTTTTCTTCTCTTTTAATGGTAGTAACGTTTTCTTATCTTTTAATAGTAGTAACGTTTTCTTATCTTTTAATAGTAGTAACGTTTTCTTATCTTTTAATAGTAGTAACGTTTTCTTCTCTTTTAATGGTAGTAACGTTTTCTTCTCTTTTAATGGTAATAACGTTTTCTTATCTTTTAATAGTAGTAACGTTTTCTTCTCTTTTGATAGTATTAACGTTTTCCTCTCTTTAAATACTAGAAACGTTTTCTTCTCTTTTAATGGTAGTAACGTTTTCCTCTACCTAAATAGTAGTAACGTTTTCTTCACTTTTAATGGTAGAAACGTTTTCTTCTATTTTAATAGTAGTAACGTTTTCTTCTATTTTAATGGTAGTAATGTTTTCTTCTCTTTTGGTAGTAGTAACGTTTTCCTCTCTTTAAATAGTAGCAACGTTTTTCCTCTCTTTAAATAGTAGTAACGTTTTTTCTCTTTTAATAGTAGTAACGTTTTCT
>NW_013666648.1:29266-43979 GCF_000517525.1 Limulus polyphemus | reverse complement strand
AATAATTTGATCTAAGTAAGAGTTTTTTCTTCCCGACTTGTAAAAAATCCTTACGTGATAGAAAAAAAAATTAATATTATTTTCAAAATCTGCGTAGCTGAATTATGGAAAATCCGTTATTAAAAACCGAAACAACTTTTATGAAGCTCAAATTCGCAGGCCTGTGTAATCAGTGTTAGAAATAAAATAAATGATATTGTGTCATTAATCCCTGCCATAAAAATTTGATCTTTAAATGACTGAAGTAATATTGATATATATAATACGATAATTACAGTTTGTTTATTTAATCTAGTTCGTGCCATAAAGGTCCGTTGTTTATGAAAACTGATAATATAAGTAGCACGTACGATGTCTGTCGTATCCTAGCCGGCCTGATATGCCATGATATTGGGCGAAAGACCTCATCGGCACCGGAGATGACATATTCTTCTACACTTGCACTGATAACCTCAGAAATGGTTTGCACTTATATTAAGAATGCATTAATCACGTGTTTTTAGAGTGACCATCTTAAGTTTGATAAGTTACATACATTCTTAATTAACGGCGAGTATTTTAAATCCCAGAAATTTCTCGCAACCGAAGATAATTTCTTGAAACGACACTAAAGTACCATCTTGTTAGTGTTAGGCCAAATGTGGAATTATTTTAATTACTTTAGATTATGCAAGGCTCGGAATGACCAAGTGGTTAGGGCGCTCGACTCGCAATCTGCGGGTTCAAATCCCCGTCGCACCAAACATGCTCGCCCTTTCAGCCGTGAGGGCGTTATAATGTGACGGTCAGTACCACTATTCGTTGGTAAAAGAGTAGCCCAAGAGCTGGCGGTGGGTGGTGATGGCTAGCTAGCTGCCTTCCCTCCAGTCTTACACTGCTAAATTAGGGACGGCTAGCCCTCGTGTAGCTTTGCGCGAAATTCAAAAACAAACAAGATAATGCAAAAATATTTATATTACACAAGGTATGAACAGATGTTTCATATAGATAACAAAATAATGACGATGTGGAAGAAGAAAAGGGAAGATAATAAAAAATGTAATAGAAAAAAAGAAACTCGAAACGTGTACAGGCTAACTAACTGAGAGGAACGCTAGTCCTTGTCACACACAGTGGGCACATCTCGAGCTCGGTACGTGACGTCTTGTCGTGCATGTATTTTGGAAGAAGTGTAAATATTTATGTAAGACTCGAGAGACGAAATGGGGGCATTTAGGTTGACCTCGGGCAAAACCAACCGTGGGCTGTTAACAGCCACAAAGTACGTCATTGTGTGTCTGTTTAGTATACATGGGGAGGGGTGGGGACTTGTAAAAGGGGCTATGTATCATTATTCATTTTAAGTTGAAGCTACAAATGTAAATTTTTAACACGCCATGCCTGAAGTGGCGTTTGTAAAGTAATTGGAGAGTAGTAAGTACTGCTACTTCATGCATATTAAAATATAACACGTGTAGGTAAACCTACTTCAGGTGGTTCTTGCTACTCTCACCTACAAATTTAACATTTTAATACGTCTGAAGTAACAGCACCTGAAGTAGGTTTAGAGAGTAGTAAGTAATCATTTCAGTCATACTAAGATTCACTCAACAATAACATCCGGTAAAATCTACATTTTTATTCTTTAAGTTTCGTCACGTGTGAATGATAGCGTGATTAATTCCTAACAATTTAGTGTAGAATATCCTGCTTGTGAAATACAATTTGGTATCAACATTATTTTTATACCTGTTCTCCTGTCGTTTCACAAGTAAATGTTGAGCCTGCGCGTGCAGCTTTTCAAACGGTGAGACAGACGAACGCTCGGACAGACACCACGGTTCGCAATATACGTAAGATAGTATCTCCGAGGTAATCGTCGCAGTTGCTGTGTGTTTTATTATTCGGGTACGCAACGTTGTTATTATATCTAATATCTTCGTCATGTAGAGCATAGACAATGTTTTTCACATACCGCCACCGAAAATAGAGGGGAAGAAAAAAATTACCACGTGCTACAAAGCGCAACTGTTTATCTCGTGTGGTTCCTGTTCTATTCAATTAAAAAGCATGGCCAGGTGGTTAGGGCGCTCGACTCGCAATCTGAGGGTCGCGGTTTCGAATCCTCGTCACACCAAACATGCTCGCCCTTTCAGCCGTGGGGGCGTTATAATGTGACGGTCAATCCCACTATTCGTTGGTAAAAGAGTAGCCCAAGAGTTGGCGGTGGGTGGTGATGACTAGCTGCCTTCCCTTTAGTCTTACACTGCTAAACTAGGGACGGCTAGCGCAGATAGCCTTCGTGTAGCTTTGCGCGAAATTCAAAAACAAACAAAAACAAAACATTTTACTAAAGATAAACCTGCTTGTAGATATATATACCTTCCCTACAACTATTACGATATCTACAAAAAATACGCTTCAATAATTTACGGGCATCCTATACAAATATGTTTCATTTCTCATCATAACATGGATTTTTGGACACAAACTCTCTGTGAATTATTCTCGCTTAAGTGTATGAGAAGTATTTCAACGCGACTTTGAACCTCACAGACAGGTCTCTCTATTGATCGCGCACTTTATGCTCAGTTGGGTGTATTAGAAGTATAGACCAAGTGCGATTCTGATAAATAAAACTAACTTCCAATAAGATAGCTTATGGAACCAAACGATTTGTTAATCGAGAGTTTATTTATTTTTTTAAGCCTTAGTGGCGGTATTCCTAAGATGACGTCGTGATTCTTTGTATTCGGCACAAATGAGAGACAGCTAATGGTTAAAATGGAAATCTGGAGCTGAGGGGAGAAGGGGGGTTGGGAGCAGTACCTTACCCATTAGGCAATTCCTCTTATAAGTCTTTAAAAAATCAACTATCCGATATAAAATTTTGTATATTAGAGAGAGGAAAAAAAAAGTCACTATCAGTTTGGGTGAGAACCAGATGCAAATGACTTTGCGTGGCTAGGTTATAGGTTCGCCAAATCCCCAATTTCAATCTATAGGTTCGCCACACCTACTACTCCCAGATCGCCAAATCCCCAATTTCAATCTTTCCCGTTCAAGACCAGTTTTATAATATTGTTTCAGCTGCCCTTGGGCTCTTGTTACATACAGGTATCGATGTTGTTTTAGATGGGGGTCATGTCCCCACTAGGCCTACCTTTGCTTTAACCACTGGGTGTAGTCATGGTACTTTTCCGAACGAACACAATTTAATTTTGGTACTCATGGCAAATTTTGACCAAATGTTCAAACTTTTTTTTTTTTTTAGATACAGTTTTTCAGGAAATATTGCAGGAAAAAAAAGGGTTTTCCTACAAACCCAATTAAGTTGTATCTTTTTTATTGGGGGAGGGGGAGGGCTATTTCTTCCCCACTGTTAGAATTTTTGGGATGTACTTTTGTGAAATGTAAACCCATTGCTTCAATATTCGAATAAATAACGCGGAACACCGTTTTTCCTAATGTTGCAGGCTTTAAATGTCAACGGAAGTGTATACTGTTGCCAAGTTAGGCCAGTATACAGATATATCGTTACATAAAACACATTTTGTACTTTCACTGGTACAGTCACTCTAGAGGTGTGCCCCGATAAAATCTGCCCTAGAAACAGGATGCTCTTGACAGCACTACTTGCTAAGCTTCTGTCGTTGTTCATCCGAATTGTAAAAACAACAGTATAGGAATGAACGCATCTGTCGACTTGGGGGTAAAGGCATGGTAACTCGTTCTTTTAATAATAGTTGTAGGCGTACTTTATTCGCTTATAATAGTGATCGCTTTGGTCTTCTTTACGTCACAGGCATGCGCAGTGCTTGAAGACCGGATAAGAGTCTAGTGCAGGGATCGGCAACCCTTCAAAGAAGAAGAGCCGTTTTTGTCTAAGACTAAAATATTTCGAGAGCCGCATTATGCCCTAACGGTCTAACCTGAAAAAAAAAAAAATGTTGCCCCGGTGGGACAGCGATTAAGTCTTCGGAGTTACAACGCTAAAATCATGGGTTTGATTTCCCTCGGTGTATTTTTTTTTTTCATTTTTCTGTCTAGCTAAGTCTTTTATGCCATTTTAGGAGTTAGCTAGAATGTTAACAGCGCGACTGTATTCTTAATAAAATATTTCAAATGTTGAGATTAAATTTTTGACACCCACTTATACTCGAAAAATTCTCCAGGTTGTTGATCCCTGTTCTAGTGTCTCCAAACTTAATACTACATCTGCGTCATGACTTACCTTAGACGTAGGATTATTTTAAGCAAAACAGTAATAGTTTGTTCGATTTCTGTGTTATGTATTCTCGAAACCGAACTGTTATTAGGTCAGAAGTTGTTTATAACATTTACTAACTCAGAAATTGGATGCCATTGGTGTCCATGAAATTTGGTACAAATCCGATCACACTGTACAGAGTTATTAACCGAAAACCGCCCAAATGCCCTATCTCCCCCATTATAAAAATGCTTAAAAGCGATCCTGAATTCGGATCAAATTTAGGGAGGACTGTCCCATACTGACTTCCCATCTTGTGTGAAATGTTCATGTATATCGGTCTATTAGTTTTCGAGACACGTACGTGGAAACACACACACACACACACAGACCCGATTGCAATACCCTAGCAGGGTTAGGGTAAACACGAAAACGATTTTTTGGTATGGTTAAAATATCAAGATCGGTATCCATTTAACAAACAATAATTCCAGAATAGATCAGAGGTTAAGACTACATGAGAGACAACGGTTAATATGTGAATTCACAAAATTCAGAGGTTAAGACTATATTTGAAACAATGGTTAAGAAGTAAAAATCACAAAATGCAAAGAATGAAGACCCCAAAGTTGGAAGCACGTTTTCTTGTAGCAACGGGTTGTGAACCATGAATCGTCAGATTCACACTCCGGGCACGCTAAGCATTAGGCCACGTTCAGCCCTCATAGAAACTAAATAGTATTTGATTAGAAGTGTGGGTGTGGTGGCTCTGTAGTATGATGATTTTACTGTGCCGACCGTGGTACTGTGTTGGCTGTGTACTGTGATGACTGTTGTTCTTTGTTGGCTGTGTACTGTGATGACTGTTCTATGTTGGCTGTGTACTGTGATGACTGTTCTATGGTGGTTGTGTACTGTGATGACTGTTCTATGTTGGCTGTGTACTGTGATGACTGTTGTTCTATGTTGGCTGTGTACTGTGATGACTGTTCTATGCTGGTTGTATACCGTTGTGACTTGTTCTGTGCTGGATATTGTATTGTACTGGTTGTGTACCGTGATGACTTGTTCTGTGTTGGTTATGTACCGTGATGACTTGTTCTGTGCTGGATATTGTATTGTACTGGTTGTGTACCGTGATGACTTGTTCTGTGCTGGATATTGTATCGTACTGGTTGTGTGTTGTTTTGTATATTTCGAAGTTTTTGTTAGCTTATCAAGAAACATTGTAAAATATGAAGGTCACGAAAGAAGGTTTCGTTTTGTTGATATCATTATCGTAAAAAAAATCGATTTTATGGTCAGATAGGTATTTAGCAGTATTTTAACTGTGTGGGTGTGTGTGACATTTGTTAAAATAGTTCGTTCCGTATGTCCTCTTTTTTGTTCGGGACCTGCCTTTCCCCCGAACCCCACCTACCCACACACTCCCTCTACTAAGCGTGGATACGTGAACTCTTAGGAAAGCATGCTCCTGAGTTTACTTAGTTTAACCTGGATGTTCCCAGCACGTGCAGTTTGTGTATTCCTTTGTTAAACATCATAGCGTTGACACAAGTAGGTATTATACCGCTGGTTAGGCCGAGTGATGTTTCGATACGTAGTTAGTATATAATTTTTGGCGGGTTAAATCTCTAAGTATGTGTTTAGTAACTTTTCAGACAACACATATGCTAGACCCATTCAGATAACACCGCGAGCTATTTTAAAACGAACAGGCTGGCTACTCACACGTTTTCTATTGTGATAACTGAACACCAGAAAGATTTAAAAAATAAACTGTTAAATATGATGAAACAACCAGCTGTAAACAAGCCAGTTACTAATTTATTGAATCTTTCAAATAAGTTAAAACACGTAATGTGAGGAATTTTGCTATACAGATTAAACTGAAGGTTTCAGAGTAAAGTTGACACATTTACCATAAGGCATTCATGTGGCTCTCAAACAATTAAACCAAAGGTCTTCATAACGTGTGTATAATGCTTACACGTATATTATCAATAAACTGAAGGTATTCAGAGCTTAGGTGTATATAATGCTTATACATGTGTATACATTAAACCAAAGGCCTCCAGAGCTTGTGTATATAATGCTTATATATGTGTTTACATTAAACCAAAGGCCTCCAGAACTTGTGTATATAATGCTTATACATGTGTATACATTAAGCCAAAGGCCTCCAGAGTTTGTGTATTTAATGCTTATATATATGTGTATACATTAAACCAAAGGCCTCCAGAGTTTGTGTATTTAATGCTTATATATATGTGTATACATTAAGCCAAAGGCCTCCAGAGCTTGTGTATATAATGCTTATACATGTGTATACATTAAACCAAAGGCCTCCAGAGCTTGTGTATATAATGCTTATACATGTGTATACAATAAACCAAAGGCCTCCAGAGCTTGTGTATTTAATGCTTCGCAAGGTGTGGATGGATGTTCACCAAAATTGGTATGGAGGTTCATTGGGTCCATGCGGGGGGTACATACAAATTTTCAGTTTTGCGGTTTTTATTAGCGTTTTTTACCACTACTTCGCTTCGCCTCTTATGAATGGATGTTCACCAAATTTGGCATGAAGGTTTGTTTGGTCCATGCGGAGATACATGCCAATTTGCGGTTTCACATTTTGTGTTTTACTGCTACTGTTTTTGCGTTTTTTACAATTACATGTAAGGGAAGCAACTTTTCATGTCCTAAGATATCATTTCATTAATCATGAATTTACACAACTTACGTCCAAGGGTTTGTTTGTTTTGTTTGTTTTTGAATTTCGCGCAAAGCTACACGAGGGCTGTCTGCGCTAGCCGTCCCTAATTTAGCAATGTAAGACTAGAGGGAAGGCAGCTAGTCATCACCACCCACCGCCAACTCTTGGGCTACTCTTTTACCAACGAATAGTGGGATTGACCGTCACATTACAACGCCCCCACGGCTGAAAGGGCGAGCATGTTTGGTGTGACGGGGATTCGAACCCGCGACCATCAGATTGTGAGTCGAGTGCCTTAACCACCTGGCCATGCCGGGCCACACGTCCAAGGGACGGGTACTCCAGCTAGTAGTACAATAAAGATATAGTTTGTAAAGGTTCGTATCTAATAAAGGTATACCTAATAAAGGTATACCTAGTTATACCCAGTGAATTTATAAATCCAATAAAGATATTTTTAATAAATATACCGAACAAAACAGTTAATGGGTTATCGGTGTTTTCTATTTTAAAGCTACGACAAGGCACGTTCTTTGTTATACAAAAACAAATGTGTAATGTGAACTTGATATGCAAATATTACCGGAATCCATGTCCACCGGTTCTCATTGAGTACCACACATGTACTGCATCCAAGTATGTTCACCGGTTCTCATTGAGTACCACATATGTATTGCACCCAAGTATGTTCACCGGTTCTCATTGAGTACCACACCCCAAGTATGTTCACCGGTTCTCATTGAGTACCACACATGTATTGCATATATGTGACTCGATATGACACTAGTTAACCAATGATTTACTCGACGTAGTTTCAATGATGGAGTTCGATATGACACTAGTTAACCAATGATTTACTCACTCCTTCATTGAAACTACGTCTCGATATCACACTAGTTAACCAATGATTTACTCACTCCATCATTGGAACTACGTCTCGATATGGCACGAGTTAACCAATGATTTACTCACTCCATCATTGAAACTACGCCTCGATATGGCACGAGTTAACCAATGATTTACTCACTCCATCATTGAAACTACGTCTCGATATGACACTAGTTAACCAATGATTTACCCACTCCTTCATTGAAACTACGTCCAGTTCATCAACCCTGCTTGAAAATGAATCACACAGGAAATTGCTAACCCAATTACACGCGGTGGGGGCGAGAGTTGTCGGCCATTACGTGAAAGGTCTGACTTATTGCCCCTGCATATCACCATATCATTGTGTTCTAAGCTTTCATACGTATTCAAACAACACATCATTTACTACACATCGCCATGTTCTAAGCTTTTAGACATGTTCACACGACTCGTGATCTACTATTATATCATTGCGTTCTGAGCTGTATGTATTTAAACAGATGTCACCACTATCACATCGCTGTGTGTTGTAACGCTTTTATGTGATCAACTACCGTGTTATCGTTAAACGGTCTTTGATTTTCTGTATTCAAATAGTAAACAGTTAGACAAACCAGTATGCTAAGCTAACATTTTTTTTTTAAAACCAACTCAGTATGAAAGTAATTATTAGTAGGTATTTATTTTCTGTTTTTACTTCTTACTCATCACACAGTAAAAGAAGAATGTATAAATCTGTCGAATTGTAATATCACATCTTAGAAGAAAAACGACAGCATCAAAACTTTGTCTCTGAGTTGTCGGGTGATTAGCTGTGTCATAAAAACCAAGTGTCGGTCGGTCAGTCAGTAGGTCACGCTCGATTTCTCCGAATTTCGTGAGTTACACGAGTCCAATTCCACTTTTTATCCCATAATTCTTTCTCCTTTCATTGCCCGTTCCAATTTAAGTTGAATTCAATCGCTAACATAGATGTAAGTAACTCCTACATTTCGGTACTTTTTCTGCTCTATAAAAACCTGTTAAAAAGGGAGTTTTTATACCAAGGATTTATTTAGAACCGAGTGAAATTAACTTACCGTTTGTTATGAAGAGAAGTCTTTGACCGATAATCAAGTATTTACAAGAAATGTGGTTTTAATAGAACTATTGCAATAATACAATTGATGTGATGATAAAATAACTGTGATCAATGAATGCTGGGAAGAGCTATTGCTCATGATAGGCTTTCGTTTCCCAAAGCTAGAAGGCCTTGTATTTTTCTTTGTGTCAGTTTAGGAGCGGCAAAGTTTCAAATGCATATCGGAGGATCCAAATTTGGTAGGCTTAGGTTTCCCGTCATTTTTAAAACTACTTTAAAATAGAAGTTCGGAGATGGCTTGAATGGGTAATGATTGATTTGTTTTGAATTTCGCGCAAAGCTACACGAGGGCTATCTGCGCTAGACATCCCTAATTTAGCAGTGTAAGACTAGAGAGAAGACAGCTAGTCATCACCACCCACCGCCAACGCTTGGGCGACTCTTTTACCAACGTCACATTATAACGTCCTCACGGCTGAAAGGGCGACCATGTTTCGAACCCGCGACCCTCATATTGCGAGTCAAGCACCCTAACTACCTGGCCATGCCTGGCCGAATGGGTAATGAAGAAAACTTTATTATAAATGTACAACGTTTCGACAAGATTATGTCATCATCAGATATAATTGGTTTAGAGAGACACTTGAATATATATATTTAAATTATAGGTATTTGTATCCAGTTTTTTCAATTAAAAAATATGGGCTTAACGGCCAGGTCAGCTAGCCCTAAGGTTCAGGCATACCTATCTCTGATTCGAAGAAGTGCAACCAGTCAGCAAGCTATTTGGCTATCCTTAACGGAATTGCATAGTTGACCGTCGCAGTTATAACGTTATTATTCACAACTGGAAGCGCTGAAGGCGTCCAGCGGCACCGAACCTTGGAATTTTCATTCCTCAGCCCTGCAAGCCAACTACTGGACCACGCCCAACTCAGTGTGAACTGTAATTTCTCCCTCTGTTACTCTTACCTTTCCTTAAGAGTATTTATTTTATATTTAGGATAGCTGGGCGTGGCCTAATGGTTAGTGTGCTCGGACTTTGAATTGAAGAGTTCACGGTTTCCGGCTTGTTGCCGGAAAAACACACCCCGCATTTTGGTGTCGTAATTGGGCTATACCAATACTTGGTTAGAAAAACAGTCCTAGTGTTGGTGGTGGGAACTGTTGACTAGTCCTAGTGTTAGTGATGGGAACTGTAGACTAGTCTTAGTGTTGGTGGAGGGAACTGTTGACTAGTCTTAGTGTTGGTGGTAGGTACTGTTGACTAGTTCTAGTGTTGATAGTGGATACTGTTGACTAGTTGCCTTCTCTCTAGTCTATCAGTTGAAAATTAGAGATGGATATACGCAGATAATCACTGTGTATCTTTGTGTAAAACTTCTAAACAAATCTAGATCCACACTCATGAAGTACAGTCATTCAGACACTAAATATAATATATTACACCTGCGAGTTGTGTTATGTCTTCCGTCTCCATTAGTTAGTCCACTTGTCCATTCGAAGGCCAAGCTGTATCCTTGTTGTGGCCTGACGCATGGCCTGCTGGGTAGGAGGATTGACTCGCCTTTTCAGCTGTCGGGGCGTTATAATGTAATAGCCAATCCCACTTTTCGGTTTTAAAGAATAGCCCAAGATTTTGGCGGTGGGTGTCTTCCAACTAGTGGATAACTTTTCAATGAGAGACGGCTAGCGCATACAGCCCTCGAGTGGCTTCACGCGAAATTAAACAAACAAAATAAAGCAAACTGTCCTTGTGATAGGTTTCACAACGTTTGGCGTTATATCAGTATTTGTGAGTTAGAAATAAGCTATTTTCGGATCAGTTAAACAAGATGTCATCTTTCCTTAGAGCTCTGTGACCTTGAATATCAAACGAGGGGTAAAGTTTGAAATGTGGTGAGTGATTACACTTATTTTCTTCGTAGCTATTGCAAAGTGACGAAACAAGTTCCTTTAGGTCGGACTGACGTTTGTTTAAAAATCGGGCCTAATAATAAATTAGCATCAAGTATATGATAAATTGCAACGAAGCTGGCGAATTTTAAACCTTTTCCAAATGTCAAGAAAATGCATATTATATTATTTGACTTTCTTTACTGTTATCTGCATGATAAATTATTTGACTTTCTTTACTGTTATCTGCATAATAAATTATTTGACTTTCTTCACTGTTATCTGCATGATAAATTATTTGACTTTCTTTACTGTTATCTGCATAATAAATTATTTGACTTTCTTTACTGTTATCTGCATAATAAATTATTTGACTTTCTTTACTGTTATCTGCATAATAAATTATTTGACTTTCTTTACTGTTATCTGCATGATAAATTATTTGACTTTCTTCACTATTATCTGCATAATATATTATTTGACGTTCTTCACTGTTATATGCATGATATATTATCTAACTTTCTTCACTGTTATCTGCATAATATATTATTTAACTTTCTTCACTGTTATCTGCATGATAAATTTTTTGACTTTCTTCACTATTATCTGCATAATATATTATTTCACTTTCTTCATTGTTATCTGCATGATAAATTATTTGACTTTCTTCACTGTTATCTGCATAATATATTATTTGACGTTCTTCACTGTTATCTGCATGATAAATTATTTGACTTTCTTCACTGTTATCTGCATAATAAGTTATTTGACTTTCTTTACAGTAACCGAAAAGATTTATCAGTATGATGTGTCAGTGGTATATTATGCAAAACGGTTAGGATTTATCAGTATGATTTATTAATGGCATACTTTGATAAACTGTCAGTATTTAGTAGTATGATTTGTTAGTCGTATTATACTTGCTATATTTAAGGGATTTAGCAGCATATTATACCAACTAATACACCCCACACCCTTTATATGTAGGTTTTGTTTTTGGCGAAAACGAACACTTACCAAATATTTCAACATAATTCCTCAACAACACTTATATATTGATCCCCCTCTTCTTTAGCTACTTGTTACACAGCTCGTGAGAATGAGTGCCTATCGATATATTAATATTTAAAAAGATATTTTACCGAAATTAATAAGTCGCGTTTTTTTTTTTAATGTTTTAAATCAGCGCATAATTTTGTAAAGGCAAGCATATTGGAGACGTTTTTCTCCCTTAAGATAATCATGTTAGCCAAGATGAGTGTTGTTATACCTCTAAAACTCCGTATCGCGACTTACATCTAAATCATGTTTAACATGTAGGAACAGTTTCGCTTACATCTGTATCATGTTTAAAATGTAGGAACAGTTTCGATTTCCTGACAAAACATTATGACAGACTACAAGTATAGGTTCAAATATCACGAACTCATTACACGATCGGAGGGCGTGGGGCACGATAAACGAACACCTGCGACTCATTAAACCTTCGCCTTTGGTAACGTTCAATAAGCAGCACATAAATCCAGATGTGTATCATCAGTTACTGAAGCACGTGCTACTTCATTTCATAGCTCAGAGGAACATTAAGGGAATAAAATCTCCAACCCAGTCTTCGAATTCCTCTTTCTTTCTTAAGAAACTGAATTATGGGATTCACCAGTGCACGTGGTTAGGTTTAACTACATGGTAGTTGAAATACACCGTAGACGTGTGTGTGTGGTGGTGGTGGTAGGTTTGATACTAGATGTGTCAGTATTCGCACGAAGGGAAAACGTTGTTTTTTTTTTATTTTGGAGGGGGGGCAACAAAAATACGTAGTTGAAATATGCTAGGAAAAACTGTGTGGTGCTTTAATGCTTTTGAATTTTTTTTTTGTAAATAACAAACGTACTTGTCAAATAAATGTTAAACAATCAACATATATCAAGGGAAGAGAAAGTACTAGAAACAGGAGGAAAATTTCTTAGTCTTACTTGTAGGAGATAAAAATTAAGTTATTTCTTCTTATTCTTACTTGTAGGAGAGAAAAATTAAGTTAAACTTGGTTAGATGAATCAGATAGTGACTGATAGTAAACAGTAAAAAGAAATTCAATATGTGTTCGTATATATATATATATTAGCCAATCACCCAGTGAGTCAGCGGTAAGTGTATGGACAAAAATCCGGGGTTCGATTCTCCATGGTGAAGAGAACGCAGACAGCCCATTGTGTAGTTTTGCGCTAAAAAACAAACAAACATAGATATCGGTCAAAAATTCTATATTATTAAGGTTGACAAATATGATTGACATTATTGATATGTGTAAATACAGTGAAATAGTCACAACTGGTACAGGTGTTTGTGAATGAAAGCCTCTCGGTCGAAATATTAACCCTTGATTCGTTTTTCCTTACACCATTTTTAAACCATTGCATTGTATTTTCGGGTTTGGTCAGCTGCGTTCAAACTGACCATAACCCAGCCTAACTTTTAAGTTATTTCTTCTTTTACTGTACAAACTTGCTCTTATTGACTATTATATATTTTGGATAATTTTTGTTATCTGTTTTTTTTAATCAGAATCTCCTATCGTCAAATTTATTATATTGTTTAAATCACGTGGTGCTATCTGACGTTACATTCTGTTCTCGTGTATTGTTTCCTTTCAAAACGTTCCTGTAGTTGCCAGTAACCGACAGGCTTGTTTCTGGCTTTACAAAGAGCGTTTGCTCCAAACATTGCCAATGGAATAAAATAGATTTTTGAGGAGATATATCTCCAAAAGTCTAATTTATTAATTTTATTACCTTCGTATTTTTCTACTTGTTTATTCGCATCATTCAGTCTAGGCTAGTACAGCGAAATAGGAAACGTACAGGAGAAACATAGCGTACACACACACACGTACACACGTACGGTAAGTAGTTTGATAGGCAGAATGTTATCCTTAACGTCTCGGTAGTGTCTGGTAGAGTTATTCATGGTTCACAGCCTGTTGCCTCGAAAACACGCTCCGCACTTTGGGGATGTAGATGACCTATGATAGTGAAGGTCACATCTCAATATTTAGTCAGACAAAAGCGTAGCCTAAGATTGAAATGAGATATAATTGAGTCAAGCGAGCAGTAGGCACCGTAAATAGTGTGTGAATCGCTGTGAATTATAGCGTAGCGTAAGAGTTGGCGGTGGGTGTTACTGACTAGCTGCTTTTTTCCTCTAGGCTATCACTTCAAAATTAAGAACGGCTATGCACATGTATGTCTTGAGTAATTCTAAAAAACACTTTATCGTGTAAGCGATTCACGAGAAGTTATACATCATTAAACATCCGATAAAACTTGTAAAAAGAAATTTAGATATTTTTTTACCAAATTTCGTTGGTTAAATTTCAGACTCTCCATAGTGTTTGGTGAAGTCTGATATTTACATGTAACGACGCTGCTACTGATAGCTTATATAATACACTTTAATCGAATGGATACAGATATAGTAGTACTCGTAGGGTGTCGGGTCACTATATTCGTTAGAGGAAATGAGTGGGAAGATGGCTTGCTTCAAAGTATGAGTCTAAATGACGACAGTTTCTAACGCCGTACTGTAAGACAACTGGATCGTAGAAAGCATATTTTATACCGGACAACTGGATCACAAAGCATATTTTATACCGGACAACTGGATCACAGAAAGCATATTTTATACCGGACAACTGGATCACAGAAAGCATATTTTACCGGACAACTGGATCACAGAAAGCATATTTTAAACCGGACAACTGGATCACAGAAAGCATATTTTAAACCGGAAGACTGGATCACAGAAAGCATATTTTATACCGGACAACTGGATCACAGAAAGCATATTTTAAACCGGAAGACTGGATCACAGAAAGCATATTTTAAACCGGACAACTGGATCACAGAAAGCATATTTTAAACCGGAAGACTGGATCACAGAAAGCATATTTTAAACCGGACAACTG
>NW_013666648.1:25712-28414 GCF_000517525.1 Limulus polyphemus | reverse complement strand
TATTTTAAACCGGACAACTGGATCGTAGAAAGCAAGTCCGGTTTAAAATAACGTTTCTGCGATCCAGTTGTCCGGTTTAAAATAAATTGGACCACAGAAAGCATATTTTAAACCGGACGACTGGATCGCAGAAACGTTATTTTAAACCGGACGATTGGATCACAGAAAGCATATTTTATAAACCGGACGACTGGATCACAAAGCATATTTTAAACCGGACAACTGGATCACAGAAACCATATTTTAAGTTTCTAATCGCTTTGTTGATTTTTCCACTTGCTAGACGCAGTCGATAAAGAAGCCATTGTACTGAGATATAGTTTGTTTGTTTTGAATTTTCGCGCAAAGCTACACGAGGGCTATCTGCGCTAGCCGTCCCTAATTTAGCAGTGTAAGACTAGAGGGAAGGCAGCTAGTCATAACCGCCCACCGCCAACTCTTGGGCTACTCTTTTACGAACGAATAGTGGGATTGACCGTCACATAATAACGTCCACACGGCTGAAAGGGCGAGCATGTTTGGTGGGACGGGGATTCGAACCCGCGACCCTCAGATTGTGAGTCGAGTGCCCTAACCACCTGGCCATGCCGGGCCCTGAGATATAGATATCGGAAACGTGGCCTGCGGCACATTGATCACAGTATCAGTAACAATCCGAACTTTGTAAAAATTAATAAGTTTTTCATTTGTTAGTATAGTAATTAATAGCCCAGGTTTATCCAGCGTATGTGTTGTTTTACAACTTTTTAGCAACATAAATATTTTGGAGTTATCTTGTTAACTTAAACGTAACACCAGTTAGAAATATACATGGTTGGGATGCTTAACTGAATCCGCAATAAAGCGGACATGTAAAATATTGCGCTAAATATCTTGATTTGTTGCGTAAATGATTTTTTTTCTCTGCTTTTGGATATTCAAGCAATGCTGACTACTCAAGGGCTATCTGCACCAGCCATCTCTAATATTGAAATGATAAGACATGAGGGAAGGCAGTTAGTGAATAATATACACCACTAGCTCTTGGGATGATCATGAAAAATGTGGGATTTGACTTTCACCCTTATAATGCACCCACTACGCTACAACCGACCCCTTCATAAAACAAAGATAAAAAAGAAACAAACTTGTTTTTGTTTTTCTGATACCTCAGAGATATTGCGCCATCTGTCGTACTAAATTCAAAGCTGAACTTTCTCCTTAGGTGCAATACATTTGTTGTGATTTCCAAGTTTAAGATTTTGTTTTGGAAATTCTCGCTAGCCATCCATGTTTTCGAACTGATAGACTAGAGCGAAGGCAGCTAGTGAACCATCTCCATCGTCAATTCTTGGACTACGGGATGTGACCGCCACTCTTATAATGCATACACGGCCTCAAAGTGAGGGGCCAGGCATGGCCAGGTGATTATGGCGCTTGACTCGTAATCTGAGGGTCGCGGGTTCGAATCCCCGTCCCACTAAACGTGCTCGCCCTTTCAGCCGTGGGGGCGTTATAATGCGACGGTCAATCCCACTATTCGTTAATAAAAGAGTAGTCAAAGAGTTGGCGGTGGGCGCTGTTGACTAGCTGCCTTTCTTCTAGTCTGACAGTTCCAAACTTGGGGCGGCTATGCGCAGATGATCCTTGTGCAGACTTTCGCGAAGATTCTAAAGAAACATACAAATCAAACCCACTTTGCCAAAATAATACATTATTTTGGGAAAACAGTACTAGTAACACTTTGCTAAAGAGGTGGAATGGGTTTGTCCACAAAGGGTGAAAAAAAGTGTACAAGAGACTATTTATTTATTTTTGCTTCAAACTAGTCTCAAATAATTTTCTTTAGAAAGATGGATGGTATACCAGGTGGTGTGTCTTGTGAGAGAATTAATATATATATGGTGAGAGGCGAGTGATAATGCATACAAAATCAAGTATGCTTACATTAGAGGAACCTGGGGAACTGCATCTGAGGGGGGTCCGGGGAGGGATGGTCATAATCGATTGACGAGTTTCCCTTCTCAGTGGGTTATCTCATTCAGCTCACACGTTGCTGTATTTGACTTTTTTTTTTTTGTCTGGTATACCGCTGATGTGTTCCACACCCACCTCATGAAATAACCAAAACCTGCCACAGACAGGTTTACTAAAACTAGTTTTGTGTTTATGTCTGGAAGGTGTTGATTTTTTTATGTCGTCTGTATAGTTTTAGATAAAAGCTTTTTTGTTTTGTTTTGTTTGGAGTTAAGCACAAAGCTACACGATTAGTTGTATGTGCTGTGTCCAATACAGGTATCGAAACCCGGTTTCTAGCGTTATAGAACCACATAAATCGCCTCCCAGTGGCACAGTGGTATGTCTGCGGATTTACAACGCTGGAAACCGGGTTTCGATACCCGTGGTGGGTGGGGCACAGATAGCCCATTGTGTAGTTTGTGCTTAATTCCAAACAACAGCAACAAAAAAAAAAACTTTAGCGACTTCTAAGGAAAACCATTTTGGTTTCTAAAGAAAAATCACAGTATATATTATACACGTTTCATTTAAACAACACTGTTAGTAAACAATGTATTTATTAATGTATAGTATTTCATTTAAACAACACTGTTAGTAAACAATGTATTTATTAATGTATAGTATTTCATTTAAACAACACTGTTAGTAAACAATGTATTTATTAATGTATAGTATTTCATTTAAACAATGCTAATCCTCTAAAT
>NW_013666648.1:23302-25095 GCF_000517525.1 Limulus polyphemus | reverse complement strand
TTTTTCTTCTGTCAAGAAGATCGTGAGAAAACATCGCACGAATTCCCAAAGAAACGTACACAATGAAAGGTATTTTAAGGATAAAATCACGAACAGTGTTTTCTTTACGAATTGTTGAAATAAAAGACACACGTAAATAAAATGACGACCTACATCTCCAGAATGTAACTTTATTAGCTCAATATTTCGCTATTACAATTTAGATTTAACTTGATCAATGTACTTGTAGAACATCGATAGCTCCTGACGAAGGCGAAATATTGAGCTAATAAAGTTACATTCTGGAGATGTAGGTCGTCATTTTATTTACGTGTGTCTTTTATTTCAACAATTCGTAAAGAAAACACTGTTCGTGATTTTATCCTTAAAATACCTTTCATTGTGTACGTTTCTTTGGGAATTCGTGCGATGTTTTCTCACGATCTTCTTGACAGAAGAAAAAAATGTAAAAGTATTGAAATGTGAAAATAACATTTCACGTGTTTGAATACCAGATTGGCGCTAATACTTTCTTCCTCAATAATGGAGAACTATCGTCTGTAATTACTACTCTCATCCATCCCAATCTAAAGATGTTTGGCACAGATTCAAACATTCTGATGGAGTTCCGCATCAAAGCTGTAGATGCAGGCAGGCTAATGACAGAATGCATACCAAAGATTGCCCTATTTTCAGGATATTTCGGGACATTCCTTCACGGTTGTTGAAAGTTCACCCAGAAACGTGAAAGTTTCACTATAGAAAGTTTTTTTTTTGGGGGGGAGGGTGCAGATTCGCTTTCATTGAAATACGTCAAGATATTTCAGTAAAATTACTACTTTCATCCCCTATTTTAAAAGGGAGGAGGATTTAAGTTGGTTTTCTCCTAACCGACTGAGGAACGTTTAAATAATTTATCAGATCTTGGTTGAGTTGTTGACGTTATGTATTGCCAAAACAAGAGAAATGTTAATACTAGAGCATACGCATATTTACTGCGTTAGTGATTTGGATCTTATTTCCAGTTTAAATTAAAATCAAACCAAAACATTTAGGTCAGTTTTTATTAGTAGCAGCACACTTGTAAACAACCGAGAGAATTACAAGATTGTGGAAATTAGTTGACTGATTCGATTTCGTAAGCCCCCCCCCCTGAGGATTTATACCGCTAGAAACCGGGTTTTGATACCCGTGATGGACAAAGCTTTGTGCTTACTAACAAATAAAAACGATTTCGTAAGAAAAAAAAGTTTTGACTTAAATAGTTTTTATATAGTATATAATTGTTTGTTTTTAGTTCTTTTGTCACAATTATAGGGGTGTGAAAAAAAATAACACCACGTACTTTATGTGGGTGTGAAATAACAGACACCTTAAACTCACCACACTCCCTGTTGAAATCTTTTGACTCCAAATCACTGATTCCTTGGAAACTCTCGTGTCAGACAATATCGGTCTTTTGCACATGACACAAACAAAGAAACAAGGTATCTATTATGGGTCCTGGTTTTTTACACAAACAAAGAAACAAGGTATCTATACGGGTCCTTGTTTTTTTACACATGACACAAACAAAGAAACAAGGTATCTTATATGGGTCCTGGTTTTTTACACATGAGACAAACAAAGAAACAAGGTATCTTATATGGGTCCTGGTTTGTTACACATGAGACAAACAAAGAAACAAGGTATCTTATACGGTCCTTGTTTTTTTTACACATGACACAAACAAAGAAACAAGGTATCTTATATAGGTCCTTGTTTTTTTACACATGACACAAACAAAGAAACAAGGAATCTATTATGGGTTTTGG
>NW_013666648.1:16526-22654 GCF_000517525.1 Limulus polyphemus | reverse complement strand
ACACATGAGACAAACAAAGAAACAAGGTATCTTATATGGGTCCTGGTTTTTTACACATGAGACAAACAAAGAAACAAGGTATCTTATATGGGTCCTGGTTTGTTACACATGAGACAAACAAAGAAACAAGGTATCTATAGTCCTGGTCTGTTACACATGAGACAAACAAAGAAACAAGGTATCTTATATGGGTCCTGGTTTTTTACTTACAAACAAGATACGTTAGTTACTAAACACGCTATTGGTCAATGTTCTGGGAATTGTCGATTGAAGTAGGACAATCACAGATAAGTTTTTTCAAATTTTCACAAATATTATTAAAAGTCAGCTAGAAGAAAAAGAAAACGCAAAGAAACATAGAGACTAAGATGACTGAAGGCAGTCTGGGGCGAAAATGATGTATTTCGCGGAGTAATGAATTTCTCTAAGCCACGAGAATGTGTCAAAATCGTGAGTGAACTCTGGTGGCTCTGGGCCGAGAATGATGTTTTTGGCAGTGATGAATGTCGAATTTCTCTAAAACATGAGAATGTGTTGAAAGTCACGAATGAAATTTCAGGACTCTGGGCTGAGAATGTGTTGAAGTCAATAGTGAACCTTCAGGACTCTGGGCCGAGAATGTGTTGAAGTCATGAGTGAACTTTCAGGACTCTGGGCCGAGAATGTGTTGAAGTCGCGAGTGAACTTTCAGAGCTCTGAGTCAAGAGTGTGTTGAAGTAATGAGTGAACTTTCAGGGCTCTGTGCCGAGAATGTGTTTGAAGTCGTGAGTGAACTTTCAGGGCTCTGAGCCAAGAGTGTGTTGAAGTCATGAGTGAACTTTCAGGGCTCTGTGCCGAGAATGTGTTGAAGTCGTGAGTGAACTTTCAGGGCTCTGAGTCAAGAGTGTGTTGAAGTCATGAGTGAACTTTCAGGGCTCTGAGCCAAGAATGTGTTGAAGTCATGAGTGAACTTTCAGGACTCTGGGCCGAGAATGTGTTGAAGTCATGAGTGAACTTTCAGGGCTCTGTGTCGAGAATGGGTTGAAGTCGTGAATGAACTTTCAGGGCTCTGTGCCGAGAATGGGTTGAAGTCGTGAATGAACTTTCAGGGCCCTGAGACGAGAATGTGTTGAAGTCGTGAGTGAACTTTTAGGACTAAATATATTTCAGCAATCACAAAATCGACGCCAAGGCTCAGAAAGTTTTCCACTTCCTGCTAGAAGCTTATAATTCTGTGCCACTGTCTCGTGGGTAAATGTCTCCACAGTGCGTGCTGTCATAGATGGAGTGAATTAAATCTATCTTAGGCATGAAAATGTTCACATATTATATTTCCATAATATTAACTGCTTTATAATTTGCTCCTAACGTTTCACATCGACACATTCAGTTTGAGGATTCATGAAGAAATCATAATATATGTTAAGAGAACAAAGCTTGTTGTTACGTTTGTTTAAAATGCGGTATTTTTGGGTATAAAGCAACATACTAAACATTTTTGATCTCTCACTTTGAAAGTCGTAACTCGAAACCAAAGGGCACTTTCTAAACTTCCAGAATTAAAGATAAAACTATCAAAAGGTCTAAAGTATACGTGTTGTAAACCAAAGATAACCCAAGTTTGTAAACAGATACACCATCAGTTCTAGGGAATAAAACGATCATTCCAGAAGGTCGGAGTAGCGATATAATAATTTGTAATTGTTTAAAAAAGACCACCAACAGAAATGAAGCGATTATAAGAAGTAGCTAAAACAAGGTTGTTGCTAGAGGCAGAGTAATGCGAAATATATATATATATGATATTTCGCAGAATGTCACGAAGCTGGATCAGATCGTTTTAACTTCCCTATAAAAATAAAACTTGTCCCCGAACTGTTATGACATTTCAGTACAATGCCTCCAGTTACTACAACACTGTTCATTTATTCTCCATAACAGACTCTTATTACATAAGCCTCTTTAAGCAGTATCTCTGGAAAGAAGCTCTACTGTTGTGCCACCAAGGAACTAGACTGTCCTTGTGCAAAAGATCAACTTACGAGCGAACTGTATTTTGCGGTGGGTGGTGAGGGGCAGAAGCTGTATTTTGCGGTGGGTGGTGAGGGGCAGAAGCTCAGTGGTTGCGATTAGTCAGTTTATATTTCGAAAGAGAGTCTTATACATCTAATGGTTTTGAGCAAGATCAAATCATAAATCAACAACGCCATTTAAAAGTTAATTTTGGGGAGGGAGTAGTAAAATATTTTTTTTGGGGGGGTAGAAATCTATAAGCTCTTGGATTTTTTTTTTGGGGGGGGGTAGAGGTCTATAAGCTCTTGGATTTTTTTTTTCTAGAAGGAAAGTACAAAAAAAATATTAATATCCTTTCCTCCCACAATTGGCGTGTTTGGATTAAATATCCACCAACTTTGTGGTACAAAAATGGCGGGCAAGCTGATTAATCTACAGTATAGTTGGATATAAATAAAATGCTGGCTAATTATTTATAAGTTTTCATTGCATACGTGATATTATATAGGCTTAGTGTAATTAAAAACAATATTTTATGAATGTAGTTTTTATAGCCCATTTAAAAGTTACTCTTGTTATGAGAATAACATATACGTTAGTTCTTTTAAAAAAAAATGTGAACACAAGGATGGTATGATTTTTTTTTATTATTATCTGATTTGCTTTAATCATTTTACGTGGCTACATTATAATCAAAGGAATGAAAGTATATATTTTTTCTTTATCTGATTTGTTTTAATCATTTTACTTGGTTACATTATAACTAACGGAATTAAAGTGTTTTTTTTTTTTCTTGAAACAAAATACTCCAAGGCTTTTCTTTTATTGGTTGGCGAGGAACACAAGCACATTATCAGAGATACTGGCTTCTTCATGCACGCGCATTTGATTACAATAACGTCTGAAAAATGGGGGGAAACACTTGTATAATTTGCTCTTACTTGTAGCAAAACATTTGTTCTGCGGAGTTTTATTGGTTTAAGAAATACCAATGAATATTCGCGAAACATTTTATAGTTACCAATTATTTTCAGATCATATATGTTGCCTGGGGTATATCTGTGTGCATTACAAATCGTTATTTGGCCTATCGGTATGTGTATGTTGGAAACTGTTATAAAGCTTACGGTTATGTGTGCTGAAAACTGTTGTATAGCTTATAGTTATGTGCGTTAACTATTATACAGCTTATAGTTATGTGTGTTAACTATTATACAGCTTATGGCTATGTGTGTTAACTATTATATAGCTTATGGTTATGTGTGTGTTAACTATTAGATAGCTTATAGTTATGTGTGTTAACTATTATACAGCTTATGGTTATGTGTGCGTTAACTATTATATAGCTTATGGTTATGTGTGTGTTAACTATTATATAGCTTATAGTTATGTGTGTTAACTATTATATAGCTTATAGTTATGTGTGTTAACTATTATACAGCTTATAGTTATGTGTGTTAACTATTATACAGCTTATAGTTATGTGTGTTAACTATTATGTAGCTTATAGTTATGTGTGTTAACTATTATACAGCTTATGGTTATGTGTGTGTTAACTATTATATAGCTTATAGTTATGTGTGTGAACTATTATATAGCTTATGGTTATGTGTGTTGAAAACTATTATATAACTTATAGTTATGTGTGTTAACTATTATACAGCTTATAATTATGTGTGTTAACTATTATATAGCTTATGGTTACGTGTTTGTTAAAACTATTGTTAGATTGTACGTTATGTGTGTGTTAAAACTATTGTTATACTGTACGTTATGTGTGTTAAAACTTGTTAGATTGTACGTTATGATTGTGTTAAAACTATTGTTATACTGTACGTTATGTGTGTTAAAACTATTGTTATACTGTACGTTATGTGTGTGTGTTAAAACTATTGTTATACTGTACGTTATGTGTGTTAAACTATTGTTTCCATATCCGTTGTTTTACGAGTTGGTTTGTGTTAAACAGAAGATATGTTTCTATCATTCTTTTACCTTAGCTGTTACAGCAGTGCTTACTTTAGCTGTTACAAGTCTGTTACAGCAGTACTTACTTTAGCTGTTACAAGTCTGATACAGCAGTGCTTACTCTAGCTGTTACAAGTCTGTTACAGCACTGCTTACTTTAGCTGTTACAAGTCTGATATAGCAGTGTTTACTTTATCTATTACAAGTCTGATATAGCAGTGTTTACTTTACCTGTTACAAGTCTGATATAGCAGTGTTTACTCTAGCTGTTACAAGTCTGTTACAGCACTGCTTACTCTAGCTGTTACAAGTCTGTTGCAGCAGTACTTACTTTAGCTGTTACAAGTCTGTTACAGCACTGCTTACTTTAGCTGTTACAAGTCTGAAATAGCAGTGTTTACTTTACCTATTACAAGTCTGTTATAGCGGTGTTTACTTTAGCTGTTACAAGTCTGATATAGCAGTGTTTACTTTAACTGTTACAAGTCTGATATAGCAGTGTTTACTTTAGCTGTTACAAGTCTGATATAGCAGTGTTTACTTTAACTGTTACAAGTCTGATATAGCAGTGTTTACTTTAGCTGTTACAAGTCTGATATAGCAGTGTTTACTTTAACTGTTACAAGTCTGTTACAGCACTGCTTACTTTAGCTGTTACAAGTCTGATATAGCAGTGTTTACTTTAGCTGTTACAAGTCTGATATAGCAGTGTTTACTTTAACTGTTACAAGTCTGATAGCACTGTTTACTTTACCTGTTACAAGTTTGATATAGCAGTGTTTACTCTAGCTGTTACATGTCTGTTATAGCAGTGTTTACTTTAGCTGTTACAGGTCTGATATAGCAGTGTTTACTTTACCTGTTACAAGTCTGATATAGCAGTGTTTACTCTAGCTGTTACAAGTCTGATATAGCAGTGTTTACTTTAACTGTTACAAGTCTGATACAGCACTGCTTACTTTACCTGTTACAAGTCTGATATAGCAGTGTTTACTCTAGCTGTTACATGTCTGATATAGCAGTGTTTACTTTAGCTGTTACAAGTCTGATACAGCAGTGCTTATCACAGATTGTTAAGTAGAGATGTGTAACACGTCTTTATTCAGATTCAGCTATTGGTACGAAACTGGAAACTCTTTTTAAACTACAGTTTGACAGAAGACGTGGGTAGTTGAATCTTTCGTGGTTCGGAAACTTGAAATGGAATATTCTGTTAAAAGTAGTAAAAGAAGTAAATTTTGAAAATTAGAATATGTGAATCATTAGGAATGCCTACTAATGATTATAAGCAAGAAAAGAGTATATTAAATTAGCTATTTTAATTACTAGGTTAATCTGTAGTTCTGGATTGTGTATCTGGCTTGTTAATGATAGATAAAGAATGCTAATAAAGAAAACTACATATGGGAAATGACTATTTACTAACACCTTCTTGTCCAAGGGGAACTAAATTTGATCATAACTTTATTGAGACTCGTAGTGTTTTATTCAGGAAAGTTTGGACATTATTTCTGAAGATTGTTCAATATGTGTTCTCTTTCTCAGTCCCCATATCGAGCCTATTCCTAAACGAAGGCACTGTAAACATCCATGTATGTGGAAGCACATTATCCTGATGTAAACATCCATGTATGTCGAAACACATTATGCTGATGTAAACATCCATGTGTGTGGAAACACATTATGCTGATGTAAACATCCATGTGTGTGGAAACACATTATGCTGATGTAAACATCCATGTATGTGGAAACACATTATGCTGATGTAAACATCCATGTATGTGGAAACACATTATGCTGATGTAAACATTCATGTATGTCGAAGCACATTATCCTGATGTAAACATCCATGTATGTGGAAACACATTATGCTGATGTAAACATTCATGTATGTCGAAGCACATGATGTTGATGTAAACATCCATGTATATGGAAGCACATTATGCTGATGTAAACATCCATGTATGTGGAAGCACATTATTATGATGTAAACATCCATGTATGTGGAAGCACATTATGCTGATGTAAACATCCATGTGTGTGGAAACACATTATGCTGATGTAAACATCCATGTATGTGGAAACACATTATGCTGATGTAAACATCCATGTATGTGGAAACACATTATGCTGATGTAAACATCCATGTATGTGGAAGCACATTATGC
>NW_013666648.1:12387-15526 GCF_000517525.1 Limulus polyphemus | reverse complement strand
AAACATCCATGTATGTGGAAGCACATTATGCTTCATAATGTGCTTCCACATACATGGATGTTTACATCACATCAGAGCATAATGTGCTTCCACATACATGGATGTTTCATACAAAGATCATCTTCTTCCAGAAGAAGACAAACCAATGTTTGGTCGAAATACGTAGTACGTATGCCCCCCCCCCCCCCCAAATAGAACCACATCATCATTCTTGTAAATATTTGTTTATCAGTTTACTATTGCCGTAAAGATCATCTGTGCTGGACAGTGTGCGTTGTTTCTCGCCATATCCTGTACCCAGACACGCATTCAATTCATACCACCAATCTCGTATTGTTGAGAGAGAGAGAGAAATAAAAGCAGCGGTGGTTTTCGAGAAAAGTGGTTTAGATAAATTGTATACACTGTGGTTTTAAAACACCCTGTGCTTTGTTCAGACTTTCCTGACTGAAACTCAATGTCCTTCCGGTGAAATTTTATTCGTAGTTTTTTTTTTTTTTAAGACATAGCCATTTTGAATTTGCTGAAGTCGGTTTTTTATGATTATCCTGCACGTCATAAAATGAATTTCTTTAGCCGTTTTGTTTAACTGGGATTCAAGAGGGTACATCATATATTTTCAGTAGGTTTCTAATAATAAGAATAGTTTCAATATGTTTATACTTTCAAGACAATAATAGCTCATAGGTTTAGTTTTTGTCACGAAGTATCGGTTTATGTTCTTGTTGTGACTATTGTTTTCATTTTATGCTTTCAAGACAATAATAAATCATAGGTTTAGTTTTTGTCACGAAGTATCGGTTTATGTTCTTGTTGTGACTATTGTTTTCATTTTATGCGTTCAAGACAATGATAAATCATAGGTTTAGTTTTTGTCACGAAATATCGGTTCAAGTTCTTGTTGTGACTGTTGGTTTCATTTTATGCTTTCAAGACAATAATAACTCATAGGTTTAGTTTTTGTCACGAAGTATCGGTTTATGTTCTTGTTGTGACTATTGTTTTCATTTTATGCTTTCAAGACAATAATAGCTCATAGGTTTAGTTTTTGTCACGAAGTATCGGTTTATGTTCTTGTTGTGACTATTGGTTTAATTTTATGCTTTCAAGACAATAATAAATCATAGGTTAAGTTTTTGTCACGAAGTATCGGTTTATGTTCTTGTTGTGACTATTGTTTTCATTATGTGTCAAACCTGAAATTACTAAATTCTCATTTCTACGGCCGGGCATGGTTAGGACTGTGAATCTGAGGGTTCACGGTTTGCAACCCGTTGTCGCAAAAATTTCGTTTCGCATTTTGGGGCCATATAAAAAGTGACGATCAGATCCTGTTATTCGGTGAGACAAGAGCAGCCCAAGAGTTGGCGGTGGGTGATATTGACGAGCTACCTCTCTCCTTCTAGTCTAGTCTGTCAGTTCAGAATTAGGGCCTCTCCTGAAACAAACAAACAAACAAACAAGATTCTCTCTACACGTCACTCACGCTTGCCCATGATTGACGATAACCATATGAATTTAGTAGATTATAAAAATTATCTCGACTGGAAAATGAATTTTTGGTTTTGTCTGGAAAGTTCTTGATTGCGTACATTGTATCAAACCTGTTTAATGTCGCTAACCGCACGAATGGGAGCACCACGTCTTATAAATGATAAAAATTCGATATTTCTAAGAACCAGGGCTGTGACACACACACACACACACAAAACGTGCTTTTCACAGTGCTAATAACTTTCGTTTGATCTGGCTTGATCTGTTAATACGAAATGCTGTTTTCAGCGCAAGAACGGACTTTGTTGTGTATTCTCACTGGCGGCAGACGCCGCGACGCGAGTAGGACGAGCCGCGGCGTCGGTTTTTTTTATGTTTTTAACAGGGTATTTACACGATAACTTGAGAAGGAAGGATTTTCGTTACTAAGTGTCTCATGTCCTGAAAGTATGAGTCTGCGTGGATTACGAGACCAATCGTGTTATATGTCAGCCCAATTCGCTATTGAATATTATGCTGTTATTATTAGGCTGTTCTGGTTGTCTTTTCTGACATATTGTATTTTACTTTCTTTAAATTTTCGAGAAAACTTGACTCGTAATGTATGTTGTCAAGAATTTCAACTCCGGAACGCAGACTGTGGAAATATACATCATATCGATATACGATAAACCGATTGCTATATCCGTTATAATTGAATAATTTTGTCGCCACGTGAACTGAACCTCGCGGAGTACAACTTTACACTCAACCTTCTCATTTTTAGTTGAGTTGGGGGCACTCGAAAACGTTGAGCTTTTCTGCTCGACATGAAAGGAGATCAGAAGGAGCGCTTCTCATCTGCGCAGCACGTGCTACGTGATTAAGAGCCTTATTTTGCATATAGGGGAAGGACGAAGAAGGGGTTTTATTTCAATGATACTAAACAAATTCAAGATCTATATGTATAACTGTATATATAAACTGGGATATATGTTGGTCTTTAGAATTTAGAAATACTTGAATAATGTTTCCACGAGGTAGGAAAAGAGAGGATTGTCCTTTAAAAGCTCCTAATTAATCTTATAATTTCACAAAATAATTGCACTTAGAGTTTGAGACATGTTTCATTTGTCAGTATGATTGAAGTTGCTTGTACCTTAGTCCAAAAGATGACAGTGTTGTTAATTATAATTTTTTCGTCCATTGGTCAGCACTTACTTCATTTCTTTTTCTTTAGAAAGAAAAAGTCCTTTAAATGGACTGACCATATATATACACTGTTCATTGATCACTGTTGGTCAGCAGTCAGTCTCTTCTGTATAAACTGTTTAATGATTGTTATTGGTCAGCTGTCAGTCTCTTTTCTATCAGTTGTTAATTGATCCCTGTTGGTCAGTAGTCAGTCTCTCTTCTATCAGTTGTTAATTGATCACTGTTGGTCAGCAATCAGTCTGTTTTCTATCAGTTGTTAATTGATCACTGTTGGTCAGCAGTCAGTCTCTCTTCTATCAGTTGTTAATTGATCACTGTTGGTCAGCAGTCAGTCTGTTTTCTATCAGTTGTTAATTGATCCCTGTTGGTCAGCAGTCAGTCTGTTTTCTATCAGTTGTTAATTGATCACAGTTGGTCAGCAGTAAGTCTGTTTTCTATCAGTTGTTAATTG
>NW_013666648.1:8250-11680 GCF_000517525.1 Limulus polyphemus | reverse complement strand
TTCTCTATATACTGTCAGTTTATAAGCAGTCTTTCAGCATGTTCTTTATAAACATTCAGTTCACAAAAAGTCTTTCAGCATCTTCTCTATATACTGTCAGTTTATAAGCAGTCTTTCAGCATGTTCTTTATAAACATTCAGTTCACAAAAAGTCTTTCAGCATCTTCTCTATATACTGTCAGTTTTACAAGCAGTCTTTCAGCATCTTCTCTACATACTGTCAGTTTATAAGCAGTCTTTCAGCATGTTCTCTATATACTGTCAGTTTATAAGCAGTCTTTCAGCATGTTCTCTATATACTGTCAGTTTATAAGCAGTCTTTCAGCATGTTCTCTATATACTGTCAGTTTATAAGCAGTCTTTCAGCATCTTCTCTACATACTGTCAGTTTATAAGCAGTCTTTCAGGATGTTCTCTATAAACATTCAGTTCACAAAAAGTCTTTCAGCATCTTCTCTATATACTGTCAGTTTATAAGCAGTGTTTCAGCATGTTCTCTATATACTGTCAGTTTACCAACTATCTTTCAGCATCTTCTCTTTAAACCACCTGCTTAGCTATAAACTTTCGGTTCCTTCTCATTTCACCAACCACATTAACCAGTGATGAGATTGTTTAGTCAGTTCATTACATTACTTAGTGATACAATGTGGTGGGTTTATTTCATTTTGTTGTAATATTACTCAAATTTGGAATCATTCAGTGAAAACCATCACACTGACATGTCGCAGTGTGTATTTAATATCTCAATAGTACGTTTAACAAAGTGGTGTTTAATAGTAAAAATATCTAACCTTTCATTCGATTCACCAAATGGACAATGATTTATACCAGTTTCACGAAATTTCACCTTTTGTCTACATATTAACTTGGCCCGGCATGGCCAGGTGGATAAGGCGCTCGACTCACAATCTGAGGGTCGCGGGTTCGAATCCCTCTCACACCAAACATGCTCGCCCTTTCAGCCGTGGGGGCGTTATAATGTGACGGTCAATCCCACTATTCGTTGGTAAAAGAGTAGCCCAAGAGTTGGAAGTGGGTGGTGATGACTAGCTGCCTTCCCTCTAGTCTTACACTGCTAAATTAGGGACGGCTAGCGCAGATAGCCCTCGTGTAGCTTTGCGCGAAATTCCAAAACAAACAAACAAACATATTAACTTCTTGCTTTCTTCTATTTGTTTGCCGTTTCCACAATTTTGTCCATTCTTCCAATTAACTGATAAAATTCAATTAATGACTCGTCCACCGGTGGGTCATTGGTAACTTTACAGACTTACACCTCAAAAATCCGCGGTTCAATTCCCCGCGACGGACGCTTGTTATTTTGATGACTGTTTAAGGTTCCTCAACTCCTTAGCAATGTTTTTGCTTCGGATCATGCATTAAATCAGTATTTACCACGGTTCTTAATATTCTTGGAAAATCATGCATGGGCCCGACGTGGCCTAATGCTTGGTGTGCACGTTTTGCACTAGGGACTATGTATGCGGTTTACAAATGACAGTGAAATCCCACTGTTCGATTGGAGTAGCGCTAGTGTTGGCGATGGGTGTTGTTGACTAGCAGCCTTCACTTTAGGCTGTCAGTTCAAAATTATGTACGGAAAGTCCAGATAGCCTCTCTGTAGTTTTACACAATTACCCTAAACAAACAAAAACCACACTTCAGTTTGGCAAGAATCTTAACATGACACGCCTGTATTTATTTATTTAAATATTTTTAAACTTCTAGGTTTAACTGATGATAAATAATCGGTACAGCGGTTCCTACCAGTGTGCTCGTCTTTTTACAGGAGTTGACAGGCAGTAAAAAACAACAATAGAAATCAAACGGGAAACTGTATATTATATAATTAGTTAGGTGTCATAACACCATAGTTACAGTACATTCTTATTTACCAAATTTTGCATTATTCTAACATTGTTACACTGATATTGTTGACATTTTTTATTGTGTAACTGTATCTTTATCATTATTATTTTCCTAATCCCAACAGACAGCACCCCAGTGGCACAGCGGTATGTCTGCGGACTTACAACGCTAGAATCCGGGTTTTGATACCCGTGGTGGGCAGAGCCCATTGTGTAGCTTTTTGCTTAATTACAAACAAACTCAACAGACAATTTGCAACGTAGCATAGGACTCAATGGTTCTGCATGTTTACGGGGTTTCTTCTCACAAAATGATAATCATGGCGTCAGAACGCTACGTTTATTAATGAAATGCATTTTCTGAGGCCCGGAAAATAAGATTCAAATTAAGAAGGAAGGAAAGATAAGTGACAAGTCTAAACGTGCATTGATATATATATATATACACACACACACACACATATATATATATATATATAGAAGTCGAAATGTATGCCAGATAACGCCGGTCGCAATCTGTGGATCACGGGTTCGAATCCCGTCACCCAAAGTGCCTTTTCAGTCGTGAGGATATTATATAACGTATACAGAAATGGTGGTAAGAAGTTATATAAATCTGAAAACTAGACTTGCTAAAATATAATAAGTAGCTTTAATTTTATTTCTGTATCTTAGAATTGTGCATGTAGTTAGTTGTTTGTGCAATTTTAATAGTGAAAAACGTTGTCTTACTTCAGCAATCTGTCAAAATTTGATGTATAATGTTGAGACTTGGGGATTTCATGTAAACTACATCGTCTGTTATCCAACTACAGCCGGTATTTTTTTTCCAATGGTGCTTTTACTAACAATGTTATAAAACTACTTACACTGGGATCTTCATGGTAGCTTTTATGGATGACTTACTACCTGGACTGATGATAATCAGAGTGAAATGGAACCCGTATTTTACTTTTGTACTCTTTCTAGAAAGGATTAGACAAACGAGCACAGAAATTGGATTTCTGCTCTGTTCCCGTTATTAAATCGTGGAGATAAAGCAATCGGAGCTTGATTTAAAAGGGTTTTTTTTCATTTTTATTTTTTGTTACAGTATTTGATGCTTACGCAGGGGGGCCGTCTTACGCATTTCGTGGAAGATTAGGCTTAAGGTCGTATTTTATGTAGATATTCAGCAACCACAGAATTTGTAACACGAGATACAGCACGTCTACAGTTGTTGTTCAAGTAAATTATGATATAGATAGTGTCTCGACCATTGCTATGTCTGTCGTTTCCCAGCTGGCGAAAGGCTTCTTTGGCACGGGATATAGCGTGGCTGACGTATTATTACATTGTTCTTTACTTTCACTCATTAGTTTTTATAATTACTAATGTAGTCACCCCCCAGTGTCACAGCGGTAAGTCTGCGGACTTACAACACTAGAAATCAGGTTTCGATACTCGTGGTGGGCAGAACGTAGGTAGCCCATTGTCTAACTTTGTGCTCAACTTCAAACAAACAAACTAATGTAGTCTGCTTCCGTTGACACCGTGGTCACTTGATCCACTCCAGGACC
>NW_013666648.1:0-7372 GCF_000517525.1 Limulus polyphemus | reverse complement strand
AGGTGTTGATACCCTATTTCTCATCCTTTGTCAGGTGTTGATACCCTATTTCTAATCCTTTATCAGGTGTTGAGACCATATTTCTCATCCTTTGTCGGGTGTTGATACCCTATTTCTAATCCTTTATCAGGTGTTGAGACCATATTTCTCATCCTTTGTCAGGTGTTGATACCTATTTCTAGTCTTTTATCAGGTGTTGAGACCATATTTCTCATCCTTTGTCAGGTGTTGATACCCTCTTGTCTTTTGTCAGATTCTGAGATCCTGTCTCATTTTTGATCAATGTTTTAACCTCTGAAATGTGCCTTATTTCAAAGAAAGTTTCAGAACCGGGATTGGTGATTTCCCTCTTTAACCGTTCTTTAAATATCGTGCTTCTCAGTAAACGACAACCGTCGGCGTCGGGAAGCGAGGGTCGTCGTGTAAGTTATATTGATATGTAACCATTCGAGACCGGTATTTTTTATATAACACACTTGCAACGTCATTATCAGGTTTCGTAATAAAAAAATAATCACAATTGTGTTTTTCTTATATTACTTTCTAAGTACACACCAGTTAACTGCTGTGCAAAAGATAAATGCCGTGTTGTACTCTGTGTGCATTGAAAAGTTCAAGTTTCTCTGAAGTGAATATAAATGTCTATATTTTTTTTCTTGATAGGCGTGAAAATTAATTTCTAATGTAACTGCTGAAGCTGAACCTTTTAGAACTAGTCTCTAGCCAGTAGGACTAAACGGTTCTATTTAATATAATGTGTCAGTTGTCTCACTCCAACCCCATTGCGAACTTCCTGCTCTTACTTGCCCTCCCTCCTCCATTTTATTCTTGTTTGCTTCCATCCTGTATATTTTTGACTTGGGAAGTCCTTTCTAAAATGACGAGAGAAGGGGGATCTTTAGTTACAGTGAATTTACGGTTTAAAGTCAGACAGCGGAAAATCACTCCGCGTATACCGTGGACATAATAGAAAATAGTCGTGATCTTACGGAGTAGGGTCACGGTTAAATAGCCCTTTTGTTGGACCCCATCAAGTACGTTTCATAATAGATCACCACAGTAGCTTTTGTTACTACTTCGCGATGTTTAATACAAGTTTACTAAATAGGGACTGATCGGATGATGTAGATGTTAGTTACATGTGATCACTTTCCCATGTGTGGTTAGTGTTTTGTATTTAAAACTCCCGTAATTACTAACGTGTCAAAAACTCGCATCATTCAAGGGGCAAGTTCAGTAACTGTACACAAGCATTCCGTCCTGTATTCATTGGTGTACGGATACGCGATACTGAATGTATATGTGTTAGTTTTGGCAAGCACCGTTATTTTTGCATTGTAACTATGTGTTTTACAGAGCGACTATACAGAAGTCATGAGGGAACGAGTTTCACACTTTCATGTGATTAACACTACTATTTTTTGCAAAGGCACGTTTTACAGAGCGACTATACAGAAGTCATGAGGGAACGAGTTTCACACCTTCACGTGATTAACACTACTATTTTTTGCAAAGGCTCGTTTTACAGAGCGACTATACAGAAGTCATGCGGGTGTGAATTTCACTGTTTTGTTCAAGTGTTTAAAAGAATAATCAACAACATGTCGTACGACTCTTAGGGCCAGTTAATTCGAAATGCCAATTTCTGTAGGTTAAAGAAACCCGGACTAGTATTATCTGGTAATTTTGGGGTTCTTTATTTAAAAATAATTAAATACTTGTATAAATTGATTGGTGAACTTTTTACAAAAATAATTCCTTCTCTGACCACTGAAGGTTGACACACCTTATTCCTTCAGCAAAATCCCCTCAAGTTTACCTCGAGCTAGTAAGTATACAGAATTATGTTTCCGCTTCTTTGTTGCTTAGATTATTGACGTCAGACATCGACCAAAGATTCGTCCCTAAACTACCTGATGTTCTGATAGTCCATGACTTCAGAGATAGTTGTTGTCAGGACTTGATACGGAATCGTGACAGCGATACAAACACTGGTCTGGTTTTCGGGAACAGGATATCCGACAACGTGATAACCATGACACAGAGTACACGTAAATTATTAGTTCCAAATTCCTAGACGTGAGCGCATCGTGTTTACATTGTTATGGACACTTTGCGCGTTCATTGTTGTAGTCCAAACTCCTAGACGTGTGCGCATCGTGTTCACATTGTTATGGAGACTTTGCGTGTTCCCCGTCACCGAACGTTCTCGTCTTTTCAGCCATGGGGGCGTTATAATATGACGGTCAATCCCACTATTTGTTGGTACAAAGAGTAACCTCTAGTCTACCTTCCCCCAGTGGCATAGCAGTATGTTTACGGAAATACAACGCTAGAAACCGGATTTCGATACCCGTGGTGGGCAAAGCACAGATAGCCCGTTGTGTAGTTTTGTGTTTAACTTCAAACAAACCCTCTAGTCTTACACTGCTAAATTAGGGGCGGCTGGCGCAGATAGCCCTCGTGTAGCTTTTCGCGAAATTCAAACCAAACTTGGTGCGTTCCAGGAAATGGGTGGATTATTGGGGAACAAATTCAAACCAAACCAAAACCTGGTGTGTACCAGGAAATGGGTGGATTATTAGGGGAACAAATCCAATCCAAACCAAAATTTGGCGTGTCCCAGGAAATGGGTGGATTATTGGAGAACAAATCCGGAACAAACCCAAACGTGGCGTGTCCTAGGAAATGGGTGGATTATTGGAGAACAAATCCAATCCAAACCAAAACTTGGCGAGTCCCAGGAAATGGCTGGATTATATAATTATTAGGGAACAAATCCAATCGAAACAAATTGATGTATAATGATCCTCTGTCCAAATAAATCCAATCGAAACAGTTTAGATTTTTTTTTATTTTGCCCCACAGAGAAAAAATCGAGTGACTTGAAATGTATACGTTGAGGTTATATAAATTATTATGTATATACTATATCACCTTGCGTTATTATACGTTCGGGAATCAGTATCTATTCTACTTGAGTGGTGGTATCTTAAACAAGGGTCCTCCATTCTTCTCTGTCTGGCTAATTTTATACTCTTCCGCTCGAGAGATTCCACTCCCCCTTTGAAAATCCACTAGTTAAACAAGTATTACGAGCGTGCGTTATCTAATTTATCACATGTTTCTGATTGACAGATCCACAGACAGCGACGTCAGATAAGTACATAGCAAGTCAAGATCGGTAGTTTTTTTTCTTATCTGTTATATGTTAGTTAGGCCGGGCGTGGCTTAGTGGTTTTCGAGCCAGACTGGGAATCTGAGAGTCCATGACTTGCAGTCCGAAGATATATATATATATATATGGACGAAAAAAAAGAAAAACCGCGAAAACGCCATAGAACACTGTATGCCATTGAACGAAAAAAAAACAAACAAAAAACTTTACATTGTGTAGGAAGTGACACGAATCATAGTTGTTCTTTATATGTACTGTGTAAACTGCCTCCATTACAAACTAGTAGGCCCGACATTCTTTTATATGTACTGTGTAAACTGCTTCCATTACAAACTAGTAGGCCCGACATTCTTTTATATGTACTGTGTAAACTGCCTGAATTACAAACTAGGAGGGCAAACATCTCCACGTGGTTAGGGCGCTTGACTCCCAATCTGAGGGTCGTGGGTTCGAATCCCTGTCCTACCAAACATGCCCGCCCTTTCAGCCGTAGGGGCGTTATAGTGTGACGGTCAATCCCACTATTCGTTGGTAAAAGAGTAGCCCAAGAGTTGGCGGTGGTCGGTGATGACTAGCTGCCTTCCTTCTAGTCTTTCACTGCTAAATTAGAGACGGCTAGCTCAGGTAGCCTCCGTGTAGCTTTGCGCGAAATTCAAAACAAACAGACTAGTAGTTAGTGTGCCTAGACTGTGAATCCGAGGATTCAAAGTTCGCGTTCTATTGCCGCAAAAATGCGCTACACACTTTTAGACCATGGATACTATATAAGAATGATAGTAAAATCCCACAAAAAAACAACAAAAAAAACGTAGCCCGAAAGCTGGGCTTTAGATGTTGTTGGTTAGCAGCCTTTCAGCTCCCCAGTGGCTTAGCGCTAAGTCTAAGGGCTTATAACGTTAAAAATCGAGTTTCTATACCCGCGGTGGGCACAGCACAGGTAGCTTATTGTATAGCTTAGTGCGCAATAAGAAACACAAAAACCCTAGTCTGCCAGTTCAAAATTACCGACGGCTATGGGCAGCTAGCCCTTAGATAGAATTACCGACGGATATGGGCAGATAGCCCTTAGATAGAATTACCGACGGCTATGTGCAGCTAGCTTTTAGATAGAATTACCGATGGCTATGGGCAGATAGCCCTTAGATAGAATTACCGACGGCTATGGGCAGATAGCCCTTAGATAGAATTACCGATGGCTATGGGCAGATAGCCCTTAGATAGAATTACCGACGGCTATGGGCAGCTAGCCCTTAGATAGAATTACCGACGGCTATGGGCAGATAGCCCTTAGATGGAGTAGTGCGAAAGTTCTGAACTAGAACCAAAACATTTAATTAGCTTGTTGTTCCAATCCAGGCAGCACGTGGCGCGAGCGAGTGGTAAAACATGTGCATATATAAATACCTGTATTGAAAGTCTTAACGTAGTGACTGACGTGAGACAGTTCTTTGAAATCGACTTTCAACAAGTGGTGGAATTTCTTTCAGTCATTTTCGTAAAATTAGAAATTTCATGCACTTGCCAAGTTGCTCTTCTATTATACAGGGTGGTCCAAAATTATATTTCCTATTTTCAAGGTTCCCCGGTGGGACAGTGGTAAGTCTTCGGATTTACAACGCTAAAATCAGGGATTCGTTTCCCCTTGGTGGACACAGCAGATAGCCCGGTGTGGCTTTGCTATACGAAAACACAAACACCTATTTTGAGATTTAATAATTAATTAAATATCTAAGGAAATACAACCATGCAGTTTTCAACATCTTGTAGCCTAGTGAGTAGTGTTATCTCGTAAAATAGCTACAGTGCAAGGAAGGCTCAATGCGTCATTCGATTTGCAGATACCAAGTCAGTAACTATGATGCAGCATAATTACAGACACCAGTACAGGAATAAAGTATGGGGGTATGTTAAGGATATCGTGTATCACACACCTATAGTAAACATCACGGAGCTGAAGACAAGGATAACATAACGGATGCCATCGCCACTGTAACTGTGGGCATGTTGCAGCGAACGTGGGCTGAAATCGAATTTGATTTGGGCTACAAGATGTTGAAAACTGTGTGGTTGCATTTCTTCAGTTAGCTAATTATTAAGTTTTGAAATAAGAAAGATAATTTCGGAACACCCCCTAAATATTTCGAAGTCGTAGATATCAATTGATGTTGTTACTTTTGTTTTGTTTCACACATTACGATTTGGAATATCATCAGTCGCATTGATTTCAAATAAAGACATTTTCCTTTAACTGTAATCTAATGTTTGTTGCCTGTATCACTGTGCTTTCTAATCCTCTGTACAATCGCAGCTTGTTTCACAGACACACGTGTTTTCTATTTAATATATTGTATTAAAGCACGAACAACTGTTTGAGACGATATGATGGCCCACCCAGTGGCACAGCGGTATGTCTGCGGACTTACAACGCTAGAAACCGGGTTTCGATACTCGCGGTGGGCAGAGCACAAATAGCTCATTGTGTAGCTTTGTGCTTAATTACAAACAAACAAACAAAGAGACGATATATGGTGACGTATTGAATGCAGTTTAACGAAATAACCAAATATGGACTTGTAATTTTATTTTCAAGTATAAAAACAAAAATTCACACATGCTCAAAAGTATTGGCATGCTGCAAGTATGTATTCAAACGAAAGTAATCCATCCTATTAAAAAGCATTACGTTAACAAGTCTGAACTCATTTTATTTCAGTAGGATTATTTGTGACGCTTCCCATGTAATCAATTGACACGAAACCAATGTTTTCTTTACTCTGGCGACGATCTGTACAAATATTCCCTTCGGTCACTGAAGACAAACCCCAAATTTTTATATTATCCTTACTTTACACACTTTTATTAAGAAATCAGCCATACTGAATATACTAAGGATACATATCGTATTAATAAAGTTTATTATTACTCACATTCCACCACTATATGAGGCCTTTACTTACTTACTGTGCTCTTCCAAACAGCAATTATGAGCTGTGAATTCGGTGAAACTAGTCTGCTGTAAAGGGAGACATAAAAGTATAAGGCTGTACGTCACCTTTTTTTTTGCCCCCAGTGGCGTAGCGGTAAGTCTTTGGACTTATAACGCTAGAAACCTGGTTTCGATACTCGTGCTTTAATACATTTAAAAAAAAATCCTCGTTTCTTCACTAAATTCACGTTTTAACGAGGAGAAGAAGTTCATAAAGTTAATTATTATTATTTTATTTTACATAAGTATAAAGTGTGATTACTGTGTGATCTAACTGGTTTATTTGTGGATCAAAGTATCTATGTTACCATTGGATAAACCTGTAGTCACAGTAAATGACAGTGAAATTGGACGTATCTTTTGTTGCCTTTGAAAATATAATAAACAAAGATTTCAAGTTGAAAGTTCACAAGTCTCGAGCCACGCGTGCCTCAAAGTCAGCGGCTGTTTCCACGAGAAAAATGGCGTCGAAGGAATTGAATTGACTACAGTACCATTCAGTCCACATAAATTACCTTCGGTGCAAAACGTGGCAAGGCCTAGTGATAAGGGTCGCGGGTTCGAATCCTCGTCACCGAACATGCTCGCCCTTTCAGCCGTGGGAAAATTATAATGTGACGGTCAATCTCACCATTCGTTGGTAAAAGAGTAGCCCAAGAATTGGCGGTGGGTGTTGTTGTCTAACTACCTTCTCTCTAGTCTATCACTGCTAAATTAGGGACGGCTAGCGCAAATAATTCTCGAGTAACTTTGCGCAAAATTAAAAAACAAAACAAACCATCGATGTAGTTACAGTGGACTCCCCCCTCCCCCTACCTGGACAACCAGAACGTGATTTTGGAAGCCAGTGTCCACGTACTGTGGAGGATATGTGGATCTCTATAAAGATTTGTTGTTTAAGGATTTTTGTTACAGTGAAAATCGTCTGATCATCTACGTGAAACTGAATCCGATCATTGCTGGAGGAAAGACCCTGAAGGGCAGTGGGTTCGAATATCGTGTGGCTAACCCTCAACATACAAACGTCAATAGAACATGATTAATCGTGAAGAAACATTTGGGAACTATAAAATAATATCCGTAATCTATTAACTTCAACTAATTGATAAACCTTTTAGTAGTTAGCGTTACCATTTAGACTCGACTCAGATACAAATTACACAAGCCTGCGATGGTTTTATTGTTAACACAGGCCTACGATGGTTTTA
>NW_013666647.1:349711-352576 GCF_000517525.1 Limulus polyphemus | reverse complement strand
ACAAAAACTAAAAGTGTACTGTCTAGTTTAAAGTAAAATATATGTATAAGAAACCTGTTACTAAATTTATAAATATAACAATGAACAAATAATGTAGGGTAAAAGGATTATATAAAAAATCTTCAATAAAATTGATACTTCTTTTCATGTTTTTTAAAATAAAATAAAGAAGGTGTAAGAATAATTTATCATCACTCCTATTGATAAGGCAGATAAGATATAGATAAGGTTTAATTTGTAAAAAACTGTAGGCATACATTATAGTTAAAGAAATTAACAAGTACATTTAGCAAAAGTACTTCAAATAAAAACAATATTATTACTAATAAAAAAACAGAATATATATGTCGACTCTTCTTCTTCTCATCTGCCATTTTTATATACAATTACTAAATTGCATAAAAGTCTCATTAAATTCAGGTTTATAACAATTTATTTAAACGGTTACTAAATCTGTTTCAGTTGTTTTTAATAATATTCTGAATGTTGTGTATGAAAAAATAACAACACTATGTTTAAATAACACAGATGAATATTTTTGGATTATTAAGAACAATATTCCAGTTTTAGAATGTTTAAACAATTTAAATGTTTCAAATATGGCCAGTTTTGTTTCTACTTATGATTTTACTAGTTTATACACTGAAAAAGACTTAAAGGATTTAATAAAAGTGTTTAATTATCTGTTTGATGATTTTATAGACACAGAAATAAATATTCCTAAATATAAATTTACTAAAATTCAATGTAAAAACATTCTTCCTTTCTGTGTTTATAATAGTTATAATATTATATAACAGTTATATAAATAAACTGTGGGGATTCCAATGGGAGCTAACTTTTCTTTAAATATGGCCAATTTATATTTGTTTTTTTATGAAAATGCATTTATGAAACCGGTTTCAAATCCTAAATTATACAATTATACTTTTCGTTATATAGACGATTTAATTGCTATAAACAATATAAACTTTTCACCAAGTATAACATATCCAAAAGAACTTGAAACAGAAAAAAAGTAATAATAATATATGCTAATTATTTAGATTTGGATGTCAAAATTAGTAAATGGTAAAGCACAACTAAATATTTTTGATAAGACAAGAGCATTTAATTTCCCATTCCTTGGTCTGCCCTCCCCTAATAGTGTGGTTTCTCATATGATGCTGAAAGGCGTTATTATGTCCCAGTTAAAAATATTTTAACTGTTTGTAACAACAGCACGTTTTTATGGATAATGTTATATTATTCATAACTAAATTAGAAAATAATGGATATAGATACTGGCAAATAAAAAAGTTTTTCGCAAGTTTTCATAAGAAATTTCAAAATATTTTATTAGATAAATGTTCAATGAGGAAAAAACCTCTTTTGTCACTAGAGGTAGTTAGCTGCCTTTAATATTTAAGTTAAATTTATTCAGTATAGCTAGGACTGGAAAGATTAACTTTAAGTAACGTAGGCTTGTCTCAGCGATCCCTGCTATACTTGATTAATGTGATAATATGAATTACTTAAAATCGGTTTTATTGTTCGTTTTAGATCTTTTTTTTTAATAAGTCATTTTTAGAAAAGGGTGGAGGTTGGGAGTAACATGTAGAATAATTATTAGAATGGTATTTATTTTACTTTAAGGATTTTTTAAAACATTTAAGGGTGGAGGATGGTAAGCATTGTTTAGTAGAAATATATATTTTTTGAGTGGCTTAATTTTATCTTATTAAAGTTATTTTATTTTTAACTTTATTACATCTTTTTAAGGGTAACTGCCTTATGGCAGTAAGAGTTGAGACGTTGTGGGTGTAAGCACTCAACTCTGTACCCATATTTAATTTTTCACGAATGCTGACTGGTTTCTCATCAGCTTTTTGGATTTTGTCTGATAGATGGGATATCCCAACACTTTTGAGGACTATTACCACAGGTAATCTCCGTTATAACTTTTGGATAACGACTGGAAAGTACGAAGGTTTTTTGTGTTGAAGTGACAAATAGACTTCTGCTATAGTATCGCATTATATAATATACAGCATATTATTATGTTTTCTACTTGCTATAGAGGCTTAAAAATTTTCAGTTAATTGATTTCATACTGTAATGGAGGTAACACGTTGTTAAACAAAGTTAAGATGGTCTTATTCTAGCTGCTTCGGTTTTTGCTCTGTAAAGTAGGTTATTCTTATTCTACCAGAGAAGGTATTGCAATAATACACACAATCTGGGTTAAAAAGATTGACATAGTAATATATTACTATTCGCTAGCCGATTATGACATTCTCTGAATCTAATAGCCGACCAGTGCTCTGAGGAAACAAATGTCAAGAGTTGACGCAGTTAACTGGACAAAAGAAGCGAGTTTACTTGTTCAAATTCTGAGCGCTTTCTTTGTGTAGTTCTATTAGTACTAACAGATTATAAAGACTTGCTTTTAAGGTCATCGTCAAGGTTGCCAGTTCTACTTCAAAGCTAAGAAATTCAGCTCTTCCATGCTCACAGTCGCCTGTAGTTTTTTCTTCGCTTTTTGTTATATTTTAAGTTTATTTTTGGTCGTAGTAGCTTGTGATGAAAAATGAAAACCTGACAAATATCAAAGCCAATTATATTAGTTATTCAGGGAAGTAAAATATAAATACATTTTAACTTCATAATTTTGATTGGACTCAATCCCCCCCCCCCCGTACTCTTGTGGATCAGCGGTAAGTTTGCTAAATTACAAAGCTAAAATTCAGAGTTCGATTACTCAAAGTGAAAATATCGCATATAGCCCATTGTGTAGCTTAACTCTATTGCAAATATATATATATATTCATCCCATGTTTTGACTTGCACAAGAGATTGGTTGACTTTACACCAGGCAATGAGCAC
>NW_013666647.1:332471-349616 GCF_000517525.1 Limulus polyphemus | reverse complement strand
CATCCCATTGTTTTGACTTGCACAAGAGATTGGTTGACTTTACACCAGGCAATGAGCACTTCCCCCTCTTCAAACTATTACCAGTTAGGCGGGAATCTGCCCAGTGACAATGAATTGGCAGTTACCTAAGCAGAACTGTAAAGAAAGTTTGGTATTTTATTTTGTTTGGGGGTGTTACTTGTGTGAAGATATGTAAGTTCAACCACTGCTTGTTGACCTGGTTTACCCTGGTATTGGAGAAATGCCTCGTCAGCACTGAATATAGCAGATATAATGTGGTTGATGTATTATATACATTCTTTACTTTCACCCATAAGTTCTCGGTATTTACCTATAACTATCGTAATAAAACACCTTCTTTTTCTATATTATTAGTTTTCAGGGAGATTTTCATTAAAATATATTTTAAGTATAATCGTAGATTTAAAGTCATGTTTGTGTAATTTATGTGCATTGTCCAATAATTTTTGTCGTAATTTGCTCTTTTACTGAACATTTCACAAACATTAGAATTATTATGAAATCATTTATAGTTTATTAACAAGTGACTAGATTAATATTAACTTGACCGGAAATGAAGCGTGGGGAAAGTGGGGCTTGTTTTGGTTTTATTTTAATATACTGGTTGCTTACTTCCTGACAGAAATCGGGCAACCTTGATCATAGTGTTTCTTTCGATGGAAGTCCGCCCTAAGAGAGAGACTGTAGAAGCGACTATATTTTCATGTACCTAAGTCTGTATACTTCGTTTTCTCATTATTTGTTTTTATGTTTGTAATTGAAGCGAAACCTACACAATGGGCTATTTGTGCTGTGTCCACCATTGGTATCGAAACCTGATTCTTAGCATTATAGTTCTGCAGAGATACCGCTAAGCCACTGAGGGCCTGCGTTTTTTCTCTTTGCGTTACGATGAAACTGTTGCCAATGTTTTCAATTTGGTCGTGTCTAATTGTTTTAGACATCCTAAGAAGACTGTTAAGCTATCTCACTCTCTTTATTTTCTGAACAAATTTGTAATTATTTGCGGCTTGGTCTATCTTGTACTTGTTGAGGAATAAACAGTTGTAATCTGATAATATCTCGTTTATTTACCGTGTAATGAACGCTCTATGTATTTCAAAGTAAACAATGTTTTGGACTATAACTTTTTAAAAAAAAAATCTTCAGATAAGCGAGTGTCCTTTCAAATTACATTTGATAAAATCAGATTTAAAAATATTATGTTTAAAATAATAATAAGATACTTTTCTGCTAGGAAATACGTTTTATCTGTGTTCGCTTGTTGCACGAGTATTTATTTTGTCGAAAGCACAAATAGAGCCATTTTATTCCATTGTGTTTACTATGTCAGCACTCATTAAATTAATGAGGGTTTTAAGAAAGGAAATTAAATTTTACAGAGTATAAAGTCTCAAATTTTCATAGTTTACTAAACAATGTACTGATAACTAAATAAGCGGATTTTCCTTATATACATACGAACATTATCATGTAACTAACATGACAATTTAATTATTTCGATTCGATTGTAAAAAGGCTAGATGATCTGGAAGAGTAGGATGACACAGCTCGATAAAACAAAAACAAAAATGTTGCGAAACAGGTCATAATTAAAGTCACTCCAGAAGTCTGCCTTGTGGGGAATTCCAAGTTGTTGTACCTGTTACGAAAACAAGCGTCATCTCGGTTTCGTCACTGCAAAAAAATATCGTGAAAATTTCCGGGTTAGAGCTACGTTAAATTAAGATACTTGTTACTACGCGTTTAGTAAAGTTGTTTTCATAATTGAAAATAAAAACTATTTCCGTGATGAAATTTATTTGAATGAACGGCAACTGCCTGTTTTAGAAACACAAGTGTAGAGGACGACATTTCGAGTCTTTCGCTTTTCGTTATCTGAAATGTATACCAATCGAATAGGCCTAAATTCCAAAGCTATAATATAATAGTTATAATATAGTTCCTTTTCTTTAATCACATTTTCCGCAAAGTGGGGAAATCGTTTTCTGAAAAAATTAAAACAGCCGGTCTTTCTGCTAGTAATTACAGTTAACTTTGACATTTCAATTATATCTTGAACCGGCGTGTTAAACCATACTTCGATAGTGTGAAAAGGCCAAGACAAGAAACGTGATGAAGAAAGCAAATCTAACCTCTGCCACGTTTTTCTAATTTAGTCAACCCCCCCCCTTTATTTTTGCCCTCGCCATCTTGGAAGCTCAACTGCAAGCTTATGGGCTTATAATGTTAAAATTCATAATTCGATCCCTACAATGGTTACAACACAGACAACCCACCGTGTAGCTTTGTACATAACAGCAAACGAACCTTTCATTGTTCTAGCGTTGTTGTTTTCTTGCGCGTAAAGAAGTTCACGTTATTAAAAGAAAATCATAACTAAAGATTTCAAAGTCGAGAGTATGTTTGTGTTTTTTGTTTTTTTTTCAGGTTACGCACAAAGCTACACAATGGACTATCTGTGCTCTGCCCACCTCGGGTATAGAAATCCGGGTTCTAGCGTTGCAATTCCGCAGACATCCCGCTGTGCCATTGGGGGGCCGTGGGTAAGGAGATGGGAGTTAAGATGATTTGAACAAGGTATGTTTTGAGTAAAACATTTATATCATAGTTTAGATAGTGGGTGTACTGTTTCGTAGAACATTATGGACCGGGGAATAATATTGAAAAAAATTATTCTTATTTCTGTCTTCATTTAAGAAAATTTCTGTATTTTTATTTCAAGTCTGTATTTGTACAAACAATTGGAATGTAATTCAAACGGTTCCTCGGAACCGTGGTAGTAGAACAGCTTCAAACATTATGCATTTTTTCATGGCCTTTTTTGTGTCATTTGTTTGTAGTTTTAAGCATAAAGTTACACAAGGGGCTATCTGTGCTCTACTCACCACGGGTATCGAAACACGGTTTCTAGCGTTGTAAGTCCACAGACATACCGCTGTGCCAATGGAGGGCACCTTCTGTTGGTTAAATAAGTCCAGTCTTTCATTTCGTAAGCTCATCAGTTACCTATGCTCAATTTTCATTAAAAAAAAAAAGCCCTTCCTACCTCATTTGTGGTCCTTTCAGTTAATCAACCGGCCGTCTGTTTATTCTGAGAATATCACAGCGAGATTTATACTATGGCCACTTACACACACACACACACACACACACACACACACAGATATACTTACAGCTCTGTTCCAAACCTGCTAAAACTAAAATTTGAGACGGACGTGACCGCGACAGATACGATTTAGATAGTTCGAGTTTTTGAACTGATTTTGCGCTAAGAAGTGTTTAGGTTTTAGTGTCACTTAAATGTTTTTGTCAATTAATTCTAACACTAACTTAAATTATCAGTCCGTATACCAGACAGATACTGCTAATTCCTTCAAGTATTGCAAGTGGTTTGAGGCAGTTAGCTTGGCATTACAGAACGCATTACAGAGCCCAAAGTATTCTTCAACCACGGGTTAAATAAGATACATCTTATGTACGAGGATATATGCTGTCTTTAATAATTTTAGTTTTGGCTGTAAATCATTATTGTTGAACAAAAAGGCAAATTGATCATTTTGACGTTAGAAAATGCAACAGCACATTCATCTAATTAATGTATTACAAAACACTTATGATTATATTCCACTGTAAATTACCTTTCACGTACACTTTTATACTATACTTCACTCGTTCAGTCATTTGATTGACAATAGCTCTCTACTCTACTCTACACTACTCTAGAAAAATAGATTTTACCATTATTGGTGCAACCTACTAACGTCTTAAAGTAGGTGTGATACATGTACAACCCAGTAGATAAAATCACGTGTTCTGATATACACGACAACTTGGGAGAGTATATTATGGAAAAAATATTCCTGATTTACCAGTGATTACCACTGCTTGGATTTTCCTTTACGAGTTGGCATCATTCCATTTAATTTCGCATTCAGATAACTGTTAACCATGCAATTTCATTTGCGTCATTCGCTATAAGGTAATGAAATTTTAGCAGGACCTGTGTGTGAAATGTTCAATTGGATTATATTCAACCACACACATGCTGAAAGCACTACTTTTTTTTGTAGGAGATGCAGCAATCAAATCAAATTTTGATTTGTTACACCTACGAGACAAGGGGGTGATGAGGACCCGTTATATAAAAGTGTAGTTAAAATAGTTATTGTCAAACTGCTATATGTTTTGAGTGTGGCAGCATCTATACCTCTCGACCACTTTTAATGATTCATACAGGAACTCAAGGAATCATCTTCTACTCATTTCTTTATATTCGGGTCTCAAGTGATATGTTGGAAAAAATATATTTCTTGCCCAATTGATGCACATCTGCTACTCTTTTTATTTAACTTTCAGCCATCTATTTGAAAATTCTCTAATATTAATTCAAGCTAACATTATCAGTTAATTCTACACCAGACGAGAACTGTCTAGGTAAAACTTTGCTCTTTTTTATTATCATTATTAAAAGAGGTGTTGTTTTAAAGAGACTTTCATAAAACCAATGGTCCTACAAGTATGGGTAGCTCTGTTCGTAATAGATAAGTGAAAATCCATGAGTACTTAGGCATAACCGCAACATTTTTTAAGTTTCTCTTTTCTAAATCACTTCCATTTTTAAATAGAATGTTAAATTTCTAATCGTCTTTACGCTTATCTCTACCTCATAAAACTGGCGCCAGTCACTTACATAACAAGGAGGCAATGTTTTGGATTTTTACACTAATTCAAGGCTGATTTACATAAATAGATAGAGGGTAGCACCTTTATACATGTTTAGTCATGTTAAAACCCGGTCTATCCTGAATACTGAAAGTTCTTTGAATTTTCAAGTGCCTGAGAGAATCCCAACGAGTTAGTCAAACCAAATGTGAAGGTACTCGGGTCCAACTGATCTGACATTTTTATAAGAAGTTCAGCCAAAGCAATATATTAATTTTTATTCGTGCCGTGCCTGCCTAATTGAATGTTAGCCGAAATTCATTTATAAATGGTTTTAAACAAATATTTGGCCATGGTATAGCATAGGGTCAGAAAGTTTACGTCAATCTATGATTGTTCATATTATAATCACTATTCGTTGGTAAAAAAAGTAGCCCAAGAGTTGGCGGTGGGTGGTGGTGACTAGCTGCCTTCCCTCTAGTCTTGCACTGCTAAATTAGGGACGGCTAGCGCAGATAGCCCTCGTGTAGCTTTACGCGAAATTCATAACAAACCAACTACTCATACTATAATTTCAAAATAGTCCTATGAAATGAGCTTGACATTGTTAAATAATGCAAAGGAAAAACGAACTTAAGACAATTCGACTTTCCATTACTTTCACACTCAACGTCTAGTGTGGAGCAATTGTTCAAAGTGTTACCGGGACACCATCTTTCTCTTTTTTCAATAGACAAATAAAAGATAAATGATCTGCCATCATTGGAACTGAACTATTATAAGCTGAAGCATCCTGACTCTCTATCTGTAAAGCCTCCCAGTGTCTCAGCGATAGGTCTGCATACTTACGACTCTAGATATAGAGTTTCGACGCCCGTGGTGGCTAGAGCACGGATAGCCCATTGGGTATCTTTGATAGGTATGAAAATAAAGCAAAAGTTAAAATGTGCATAAACATCCCCATTCGTAAGAACATCACTCAAATATCACCAACGAGCCTCCTATGGTTCAGAGGTAAGTCTGCGGAGTTATAACGATAAAAACCTGGTTTCGATACTCGTGGTGGGCACAGCACAGATAGCTTATTGCGTAACTTTGCGGTTAACTACAAATAGACAAAATCATCAACGAGTAATTTATTGAAGACATTACACACAAAAAGTAATAAGGTATTCGCGAGTTAATCTTCCGGCTTTTCATTAGTGTAATGAGCTAAAGCTAAAGTAATCTTAATGAATTGAAACTACACAGCTTCTCCAAGGATCAAAACTGGATGGTACAACGGATCATGAGTCAGAGCTCAGGGTAACGAGTATCCGATAATTACAAGTTTAGATAGTGAGAACAGAGTGATTAAGCTCTGGATTTGACATTAAATGGAATATGATATAGATGATATATGACAATCCCCTTTATTCTTTTATGGGTGTGATCAGTTGACGTATGTGCTACAAAGACTGTTTTTACGTGTTTTTATTTTTTATTATTCAGTTAAATCTTTTATATTCTCTTCGGTAGAATACAAACATTATAGTGAAAGACTGATTTTTTAACATTCCTTTCTCATAACCTATCTAAACAAAGCATTCGAAAACTCCGTTAGATCTATTGTGCATAACAACATGATAAGGTTAAAATGTGAATGGCATGAGTATTTGGCTCAACGTTGTTGTCTTCAGCAATAGGATTTTACTACTTCTTTATGTAATAAATGTGTTTATAACTGTTAATAAATGTGTGTTTAACTGTTAATTAAAATTCCTTTTTCGCAAAAGAACTTAGTTCTAGGTCATCGAACAATTATCTAACATGACAGACAAAAATTGATTCACTTACTATATAGCTTTATATACGCCCCCAGTGGCACAGCGTTATGTCTGCGGACTTACAACGCTAGAAACCGAGTTTCGATACCTATGCTGGGCAGAGCCAGATAGCCCATTGTGTAGCTTTGTGCTTAACTTAAAACAAAACAAGCAATAGCTTTATATAATTTACGTTAGATATGCCCTCTAAAGTGTTTTTCATATATTTCGTTGATTACTGATTCACATAAGATTCGTATCAATACTTCAATGAGAAAAATAATTAAAGCTGGCCATTGGTTTGGATAATTTATCTGCGTGTTGATAGAAGTTTTCAGCTGTAAAATAAATCTGCATCGTAAAGTTTAATGTGAACTGAAATTGTTCCACTATTCTGGTTTCACGTCTTGCCTTCTTCCTTTAAAAATATTTGTTCATCATTTTGTTTCATGTCTTTTCCGAAAGATAGCAATAGTTATTGACTTATCAGTTTATAAGCAACGTGGAGCTCAACTGTCCGTATTTTTGAATTGATTTATTTAATATAATTAAAAAATGTTTTGCTATAGGTTTAGCAGAAACACCAAAAAGATACTTTATAGCTAGAGAAATTACACAAAGTAGTATAATTTGTTTAATCGTTGTCAACTGCAGAACTCATCGTGTCAATTAAATTAACTTGACATTGTCACTCTACATCTAACATGCATATTGGCTTGTATTTTTATTTTTCACCAGGTTTTCCCTGCAACTTCTAATTTCGTTGTGTAGGTTATCTCAGTTTATATTCTTTAGCTTCAACTTGCATCTAGCTCACTCAAAATCGTATTCATGGTTTCCAAAATTCCAACTTCAGCGTAGTCGCGATTCCCTGTAGCTGAATAACGTCGATAAACCGGCATGTTATGACACTCATTTAACCAATGTAAAGGAAATAATAGTTTAAATATTATAAAAATAAATAGAAATTATATGCAAGAATGAATGTTGAGACTTGCCCCCCCTTTCAAATTCCTGGATACGCCAATGCTAACATGTATGTGGCATTTCTTAGATTTTTTTTTTCCTTTCGAGCTAGTTTTTGTATTATCTCTGTGATTTACGTTTATAAACAACGTTTCACTTAAGCTATTGGGGAAAAACCGGGACAGCCCAGCCCTTGCACCTAATTTCAAAATGTTACAAATTTGAAATAACTTGCCTGTTATTTAATTGACTTTAAATTTCTTGAACTGTTCCACAAATTCCAAATATATTGACATTGTTTTAGAAATAATTTTGACTTCTTTTTCTGGTGACAGAAAAAACAAATGAGCAAAAATATTTAAACTATATTCCAAAAAATCGTTAATTATTCACTTTATCCAATCCATCTTAAAATAAGCCTGGATGTATTTAAGAATCTATAATATATATAATGTTTTCAAACATACTATTTTTAGGATTTAGCATTACTTTGAAACTTTTTAAACATATTTTTGTGAAGAAGAAAAGTAACGTAAAATTCTTTTTTGTTTTTTAATTAAATATTCATAAAATTTTGTACATGACTGAAAGTCTGTTTTGACCGTGAGCACTGCCTTAACTGTCTCCGTTTTCAAACCTGGGTTTCCCGCCACGCACAGACGGAACTTTCAAGGGTTTAGTGGCAGGAAAATACGTGTTACAACAATGGGCAAATCAAATAGGCCTATTACATTCGAGGTTCGATGTTACAGACAGTTTGATATCTTTATCATAAAACCGAGATGCTTTATGCGTCCGAGAGCTTTTCTCGGAACACTGGGACAAACTACCAATAAACGTGATTGCCCTGACAAAACTGTACGTCTGGTCACTCTAGTCATGAACAATGAAAGAAGTACAATAAGTACATAGCATTGTGCCAATTATACAATCTTGCATACAATGCATGCATGTTACACTGTGTTCAGTTCGTTTACTTTCAGCAACTTTATCACAAAAAGGAGTAATGTCAAAATGAAACAGTACAGTTATAAACACAAGGCATAATCAAGAACATTAAGACCACAGATAAAACGTTATAAAATTTCAAAATTTCTTTCCTTTTTCACGTCTTTTAATTTCATTACTTCAAATAGGTAATTTTGGAAATAAGAGTGTTAACTCGGTCATTTGGTAGGGTGTTTACTAAGCGTAATACATAGCACCACTAAAAAAGATATTGTTTCAATGTTACGCTAATGGGAAATTTTCATATCTGGTAAGAAAAAGCACAATGTTCCTCGGACAGCTTTTCATAGTTTCTAAAGAGGTTTAAAGGTAGGAACTCTGAGAAGGTCAAGGCAGGATCGGAATACTGTTGGTCTCAAATCGCTGCTGGACATAACATGTGATATGGCATGGTGCGTCATCATGTTGAAAGTGGTAGAGATGAAGATAGTGCTGAACTATTCAGAACATCACGACACGTTAAGGCATCTATTACCAATAAACCAAGACCAAATCACGGTATTACCTTCCTTCACCGCTTTAGTTGGTTGGGAAATCGCAGTAATATTCCAAGTCACAACTGTATAGCTGAAGCAAGCAATGAGTCGTGGGACTTCTCTCTTCACATAATAGTTTTCCATTGTTCTTACCTCAGTTTTGACTTTTAAGAAACTATGAACCCATAACTTGCAATTATGGCTGAGATAAGCAGCTTATTAGCTGTAGCCCATTCATACCAAGTGGGTGCGCAGTCCTGAACAATCAGTAAGTTCTGGGTGGTGGATTTAATGTCAGCTATGTACTTTAATCTCACAAACGCAATTCAAACTGAGCATGAACTTGGGGTGGTCGGGATGATTTTTCACAATATCACCTCCAGTAAGTATAAATTTCTCTCGGCATTTTGCGCAAGAGAATGAGAAGGTGGACTGAAATGTGTCGATCACTAGTACTACCAGCTGCTTCCAATAAAAACTTCTCTTTCTATGGTCATTAAGTACCAATTAAGCCCAATACAAGCTTAGTGTCCTAACTGAACAAGTTTAGTAATATAGTGTAAATTAGTTAAGAGACAACATTTGTAATTTTAACTCCTGAAGGATTTCAGTTGAAATGAACGAATGAAATATACAGGTGTTGTTTGTATAATTTTATTATTGTGCGATATGTATATACCTTAAACTTCTAAAACAATCTTAATTCTTCATACCTCCAGCCCTTTTCAGTTAATTAAAGATTATATGTTTAATATACAATATCGACAACACTTCAAGAACTTGAAGTTACTGGCTAGAGATTCAGATCTTAAATACCGAATCGCTGTAGCAAAATACATGTTTTTTCTTGAGCCTTGTCTTAAATTAAAAAATCTTAAAATTCCATTTAAGTCTTCATCAAACTCAGTCTAAAAGTAAACCTGAAAGAGATAAACATAAACACATGCAATGCATATAATTCTCACTTTTAAGTAGAAAAATTAGTGTGACATATTCTTCCTGTTATATAATTAAAAAATTGTGATATAACATATGTCATAAATGTGTGAAAGACAAATGAAGCAAAATTTCATTTGCCATGGTACAAAGTTATCAAGTGAATGGAGCTAAAACTATACATTTTTGTATATATTGATTATAGGACATTTGTTTTCGTCTTCGTTTTATTTTAATGTGTGTGCACCATCAATCTTTTCTGACAATTTCGGGGGGGGGGAGCCCTTTCTAACGGTGGTACCTACGGGAAGAGGGGGGTACTAGGAGCAACTTCTCGTAGACATTGTCTTTTGAGAAGAAAAGCGGAATTAACTGGTAAAAAGAGAAAGACAGAAATGTCCTTAGATTTTTGGTAGATTTATTTTACTTTCCTTAATTGTACCACAGCTGTATTTTTGTTGACTTCTTTGAAAATAATAATACAAAATATTTTTGGGGTGGGTGTGTTAGACGCAACTCTAAAATACTCAATGTTATGCCTTACCGCAGGGTTGCGTTTTGTAACCTGAAATGGGAGAGGAGGGGTGTGTGAGTCGTAGCGCACCCTTAGATTCTAAAAAAAATGACGTAGTTTTGATTCATGGTTTACCAGAAATTTGGAATATCTCAAATTACATTGAGCAATCTGTTCACGATCAAGCTTTAAGATATTTGGGGAGAGATTTCCCGTAGGTTCAAGAGGGGTTTCCCACTATTCAACTTTCTAGATTCTTCCAAGCAAATGAAATAAATTTACAAGTTGATCAAAATGGCTGAGGTGACTATTTACTTATCACCTGCAATCGATCCTAGGATTAACTTCTCGTGAGTAACTGTGGGTCGATTTTTATTCCTCGTGAATACTTCTCAGGCTGATAAGTAGCGTGACATTACTTCATACGTTTGTGCAAAATATACCAAGAAATGCACCGTATTTTCTGTGGAATTTCCCGGCTTTGGTGAGATTCATAAGGTACGGGAGACGAAGCGTATGTGAAGCGAATGTTTTCTGCCTTGGGTGGTATAGGACTGTAATTAATATGATATACGATTTATGCAGTCCTCTGCTGGGTCAACAGTAAGATTACGGAGTTGCAACGCTAAAATGTATGGTTCGATTGTCCACGGTGGAAAGAGCGCAGTATGCCTATTGTGTAGCTTTGCGATGGAAGGAACAAACGATTTACGGAAATTTCTTACTTGTGCAATTTATGCGATTTATACAGTTTATCAGATTTATGCACGAATCGACCAATTATGCAGATTTAACTGATTAAACAAAATCAATTATCCATATAAATAATGTTTATTAGTTGAGCACAAAGCTGCACAATTAGCTATCTGTGCTGTAAATGCATTTTATTAAATACCCATTTCATGCTGCTGTGTTTTCAAACGCTGACCTATAACCAGGCCTAGCCTTCTCTTCTTACAGACAGTCATAATTCAATCTATATGATAGTCATTAAAAAAATGTCACATTTAAAACCAGTTTACAATCCAGTATTGATTATTTTTAATCTATCAACCAAATAAGTTAGTTGCCTAACATAGTTTAGAAACGTATAGCTGACATACTCTCTTCAAGAAGAATTTGTATTAATTAATTGTTCATCTTGTTTAAGGAAATCAATATGCTTAGGTTAAAGTTAAAATTTGACTTCCTTTTGGCTTAGGAAGTTTGACATTATAAACATTTACAAATGTACTGTGACTATATACACATTTGACATATTATTATTAAATGTATCTTCATGCCAAAATATATCTTTTATGGTATTGTTTGTTTGTTTTTTTCAAATTAGGCACAAAGCTACACAATGGGCTATCTGTGCTCTGCCCACCACGGGTATCGAAACCCGGTTTCTAGCGTTGTAAGTCCGCAGACATGCCGCTGTGCCACTGGGGCCTTTTATGGTATTAATAATACGAGTAATTGAAAAGATTATTTTAGTTCTTGGTACACGTTGTACAGTAAATACTTTACTTATATTTGAAAAAAAAATCCTACTTAAATTGTTCTCATATAAAACATATTCTGCGAATATATCAATTAGTTCTTTGATAAAGATTTACAAATTGTAAATACATTATAATTTTACAAAGTTCCATTCTTTCAGGCTACAAATGTAATTAAGATCATTTTAAAATCAATTCAGTGGCATAACCAGTAGGGAGGAAGGTTCGAACGACCACCCCTATATTCTAAAAAGTTTGAAAGGTCCGCTATCTTCTGATTTAAAAAACTTAAACATTTGAGTTCCATATAAATCCCTTCAATTATCTGTGTAGAATAAAAGACACTCATTTTGTTATGAAAAAATATCCCCCCAAACTACTCTTTAATACTGGTTAAGCCCCTGCAGTTAGATTCAATTGTCAAACAGTATGATAAAAACGACGTAATTCACAATTATTTTTTACAATGCTAGAAACCGGGTTTCGATACCCGTGGTGGGCAGAGCACAGATAACCCATCGTTTAGCTTTATGTTTAGCTACAAACAAACACAAGTATTTCACGGAAGTGGAATGTTAAGGCATGCGTTACGAATAGATGTTTTTATACGAGTTTTTCCAAACGTCAGCAAATGTAACAGCAGAGTGAAATCTGTAGAAGATGGCAAGAGGAAGTGTGATTCGAACAATAAGCGTCCAACCCCACATACCAAAAAAGTTGAGCTCAATTGGACTGGCTTCCATTTTCTGCATTTGCAAAGTGTAGATTATCCAGAGGGTAAGATTATTGATAATCAAAAATGTAATCACTTGCCTTCCAGGCTTCTGTTTATCGTGTTCGGGTAAATATGTCGATCGACAGACGACATCTGAGATGAATAAAGACTGTATGATCGCTTGGAACAAAGTTAGACCACTGATTATCAGAACTAGTACGTTGGGAATAAAGTAAATAGATGATAAAGAGCCTGCTATAATCCCGAAAACAGCATATAAATACAGCCCAAAGCCTGTTATAACTAGCAGGATGCTGCTAAACTGTTCTTTACGGTCAGGAAGATACTTCAAAGTTCTTATCTGAATAAACCCCACAATAACAGAAATGATGTTCAGAACTAGAAGAGCACAATGTGATGCGTCTCCTAAGTAAATAGCTAAGATTTTATGCTCTTCGTGATGAACTAGCACAAAAAATGCAATCAGACAGCACAAACATATAACCAAAACTAGCAAGCCTAAAAACAATCCTTTACTCGCTCCAACACAATTCATTCTGGTGCTGTTACGAGCACTGGGCCCATCAAAATTTGCATTGTTCTTCGTTTCTACTACGAGGGCAGGGTTCTTGCCTATGTTCTTCCACATCACATAGAGAACTGCCGATCCAATCAGACTAAATTCCACGATGAAAGGGTAAAGAAATGGAGACGCTTGTGACACAATGTTCCCAATTATGTCTGTTTTCTGGCATATATTGGTGCTGTTTATCTTGGTGTTATTATCTGAAATTAGAAAGAAATAATACATTTTGTAAAGATTTGATAAATGACATCGAGTTTACTCTCAGATTTCCATCTAGATTTATAGAACAAATTATGTAAAAAAACACACAAAGGACTTGCAGAATAATAAGACACGCTGCATTTATAATCTATACGCAGTAAATAGAAAATATTGCTTATTCATAACTTGTTCATTACTCTTTCAATTCAAATAGTTAACGTAATCTTTCAATGGAATATTACTCGGAATAAAATATCGAATGATTTAAGATCTTTAATTAATAACCCATACTGCTGTTTAACTATTTCATCTTCCCCGTGTAGTACATTAATGTACGAGGAATAATTGAATAAGAAATTATTTTTAGTTAAGTGTTTTGATGTTTAACATGAAACAAAATGAAACATATTTTAGGATGAAAATTATTTCTTTACCTCTGGTTGACACTATCAACTCTTCCATAAGATTGGTTTTGCCATTTTTCATCAGCTGTGTTGAAATTTCGTAAAGAGTTTCTTTGCCCAATGTTCGCACCCACACACATATGTTTGTTGCTACCATATGCATTAGACCAAATCTTGCCATCACCTTCAACCTCTGTATGTTGAGCTGAAAATTCACATTACTTCTTTTTATATTTACTAATAGAGTAGGTAGTAAAGAAGAAAAACAATATGTGAATAGGTAACATACAAGTTATAAAAACCTTTACACGAATGACTTGTATTTTGTAGTATAATCGGCGCTTACTGATGACAGTGTTTGGTTGACCGATTAATTGGAATTACTTCTAGAGTGGCACAAACAAGCACAACAACACTCGATAACTTATGTTTTCTTGTAGAGATTACATTAATAAAAATATGAATGACAGAGATTTTGTTTTTATAATTTGTTAATTATAATTGAGACTTTGCTGAATTAATGTAGAAAATTTGAAAGCTAAGATTATCCTAATCTTCAACACTTATTACATACTTGTTCAGGCTTTGGTTTCCTTTTCGACAAAATTTGCTACACCAGAAAAATAATACTAAGCTCACCACCCCCAAACTAACCTTTTACTGGATATCTTTAAGTTTGCATATGATTTTTTCTCTCTTATCTGGACGATACTTGGAAAATTATTTCTTTTAGAAACAAAGACAAGTTATATTGAAGTCGATTAATTTATAAACGTATGCAAGTACTATATTTATATCTACAGTTATTTCTATCAAAATTCTACAATAAAATGTGTTTCCTACTGGACTGATTATTATACATTGTGTACTTACTTTAGTATTTACAAATATAAAATGCATCTGGAAGAATGTGAATATCATCTGGACAACAGGATTCACACCAAGAAGAATGCTATAGCATGGAGATGTAACTGGGATTTCGAAGAACTTTCCAAACTCCAGTCCATTGTAAATCATTGTTCCTAGTCCAAAGGCTGAAAATATGTTGGAATATTTCGAACAATCATTAATATCTCGCTTTTTCTCACTCAGTTTTCTCATATATGATATGTAATTATAGAATTGACGTGATATAAACACGCCTACTGTACTATATAGAGAACATATTCAAATATTTATTACCATTTTATTGAAAAAAAATGACGTCTGATTACTAGCTTTTATAGCCTAAGATATTTTCTTTATCTTCTCGTATGTGTACTTTTGAATTTCGTCTTTAAGTAAGTTGTTAAAGTTGTTCAATTTTTGGCTGCCTCATTGTATATTTTATAAATTCTATCAAAAAATGCTGAGTTAATATCAATATGTTATATCTTTGAAATTAAGGATTTTAAATTCCGCTGTCAAATTGTTAAAATGTATATATTTATTTTTCCAGAAGTCGTTCCTTCAAATTTTCCGGGAACTAGCGGTAAGGTTACAGATTTACAACGTAAAATCCGGAGTTCGATACATTGCGGTGGATAAAGCACAGATAGCCCATTGTGTAGCTTTGTGCTTAATTACAAACAAACAAGCAATACTTTCGAGAGACAGAAATGTAAAACGTTGTGAGCTATATTAGACATGTGTAGGATGGCAAGCGTAACTAGAGTAACGGTCTTGAGATGGATTTAGCATACTGCAACAGGTAAGACAAATAATAACATAAATGAGATAATTTGCTTACCATTGGGAACAACATTTTGTAAAATGTTCTCAAAACTGTTGGTTTATGTTGTTAAAGCTAAAACTGTTATTAATTTTGGATCAGTGAACTGTAAAGACTGAAAATTGGCAGCGTTGTTATGTCATCTGTGAAACTAACACAAAGATAAATTATTTTTATATCATTCTTGATCTTGATTATATCGTCGTGTAACAAAATGAGACGACACCGAAGATAATGCCAACGTCATGGCAACTAACCGTATCGATTTGAGAAGCAACTATAAAAAATCAACTTGTATGTTCCTATTACTCGTGAAACAAAGAAAAGGAATCTCCATATCTGATTTAATAACGTATATCACATTTCTTTGTCTTAAATTCGAAAACACAAACTTTTTATGTATAAATATTACGTTAGAAAATCAGTATTGGTCAATAATCGTATAATTTATCAAAGATGGAGAGACTAATTATGTCTATAAATCATGGAATAATTCTATAAAACTATTCCCAAACAACAATGAATTTAGCTAACTTGTTATGATACAAATGTATTAACTGTTCGTTTACGTTACATGGTAGTACTTCATGGTTGCATTCTATTTATCTTTAAAATTATAACTACTCTCATAATAACCTATTGCTCCAATCCTTAGGAAAAAGCTTCCGTGGCTTTTCACACTGTATGAATTGTAAGTCTTGTTGGATCTTTGATTTTTGGTGTCTTCCGTTTCCCATCTGTGACCAAATTTCCTTAAGCTGTTCATTATGGAGGATCGCACAACATTCGCAGATGTGGCAAGCGAAGTTTCTTTATTATGTACTGGGTAAACATTGATGAACAACAAAAATATCAAACTACCTGCATACAGGTAGAGATAGAAGCCCTAAGGAATATAAATCAAATTATTATATGAATACATACAACATAAATATAAAACAATCTGGACAGAGTAGAAGTAGAACTGATAAATAATCTTACTTAAGTGCAACTGTTATATAAACTGGAACATATTTTGTGATTAATTCTCCTTTACAGGGTGCACATTTAGACATTCTATATTCTATATGTATTTAATCTGTTTAAAAAAAAGGTGCCGTTGCGTCAGCGAGGTCACGTGACTAGTATCGCGCCACTCCTTCTCGAACCTTCATGAATTATCGGGAGATTACTAGATGTAGTGTAGTCTTGTATATATAAGACTGGCCACGAAGCGACGGGGGAACAGTGAGTAATTGAACTGCAGTCAGCAGTGAGCACGTGAGACGTTCGTTGTTATAGCGCGACTGTTGAAATTAAGTGTATCGCAAAGTTATATTCAGAAAGAATAAACCAATTTTATTTAAGAAAGGACTTGTGTCGCTAAAGTTTCGTTGGAACGAAGTTACGGAAAATTAACTAACGAACGGAGACGTAACAGTACTATTGTATGTACTAGTACAGTGATGAAACTAAGAATGAAACGACTAACACTGTACGCTATCTGTACACATATCTTGCTACCTACTTACATGGATCTGATGAACAGAACAGTCCTAAAACTATGCTGATAAGAACATATACGAAGATCATTGAAGTTATGTTCTCTCTCTCTCTCTCTCTCTCTATATATATATATATATATATGTGTGTGTGTGTGTGTGTGTGTGTGTG
>NW_013666647.1:316795-331487 GCF_000517525.1 Limulus polyphemus | reverse complement strand
ATATATAAATTTATACAATATCAATTAATCGTACTTCAGTGATGTCTCACCAGAAAGGTCTTATTGTAGGATTTGACATAAGTAATGATAACAAACAACTAATATTAAGGGATGCAATAATGGTAGGAAATATATCGAGCATAGAGTGGTACTTTACTTGTTAATTAAACTGTAAAGATATTTCACATATGAACACTATTTAAATTAACATTCTCAGACTTAGAACTACATAAAGCTAGTCGAGTAAATGATAGAGAAATCCTTTAATGAAGATATAACTAGAACATCCTTCACAGATAACAAATATAAAATAGCATGAATACGTTAGGTTAAATCAAAATGAGCGATTCAAGAAACCGTTTTGATCGTTACAGTTAGAAATAATATTTCATTAAATCTATGTTATACACAACTAATATAACAGATATCCTTTATATGCTGAAAATTAGTCGTGTGGTTATTACTTTTTGGAAATCTTTTGATACGTGTAGAGTACTTTCGTTACTTTGCACAGCCTCAATAGGAATTATTCTAGCAAAATAACGATGACATTGAAAGTAATGCTCTCCAAAGAGCGAAATCTCATAACATTTCGTATGTATTTCTCATATTTAGTTTCATAGATAACAATCGGGGAAAATTAGTATATCTTAAAACAAAACATGCATGTTAACTCCATCCAATATCCTTTCCAAACAGTTATATAACTATACTTTGGCAATTCAGAATAACCTTAAAACGTACTTTAACTTTTACTTCCATGGTTGAAAGTCTACATAAAAACTGTAACAATTTAAAACAATATTGAGAGTAAAAGCGAAGGTTAAATACAGTAATAAACATATGGCCATCATAAAATATATTGATGAACAGATTTTATACGATTTTACGTACGGAGAATCATTATATTTTTTTATATAAAATTTTCGTGTATTAACTAATTTCTATTCCAACACCCATTTGTTGGGACTTGATTTTGTTTTTCTTGTTCCCTGAAAAGCAGGATTTATAACTCTGGAAATTTTAAACAACATGAAATAATGAAAAAAAATTAAAATAATAGTCTAGTATAATACCGAAAAGTATATTATATATATTTGTGTCACGGCTAAACTACTATATATTTATTTTTACATATATATAAGTGACATTTGAGAAACAATTTACTGTCTATGCAGATAAATACAAAGTAATTGTGTCTTGAAGATCTCGCTGTATAAACACATCAACAGAAATTTCAATCAAGACCATGTCACAGGCGATGTTGGTGTTCGCAAAACTTGATAATATAGAATCATGATTGAAAGCTCGGTAAATAAAATATGTATGAACAATATTTGTTTCTGTGGTGACTAAGATTAACCGTATAATAGTTACTGCTGCATAAATTGAGATCCAAAGTTTAGTATACGAAAGAACAATTTACGCAACATTGGATTGTATGGTGACTAAGGTCACATAATATGTGATGTGTACTATTAAAAGCTAATGTACATTATACCAAAGTACGTTTATATTGAAGCTATTACTATGTATTCCATCTGATTAGTAGGAACCTACCTCAAAGTAAAAGAGCGATACTTCGGATGTGACGACTTCAGCCGTGAAGAACGCAATACAAATGACAATCAACAGCTGTGCATAAATGGAACTGAGTATAACGAACTGCTGATTTCTGTCAACACAAAAGTTTACTGTTAGTTTCATTTACAGGATAAAAAACATACATAGCTTGTTTTGATATTAAAAGTAAAATGAGACTTCAATAATACATGTGTATAAAATTGAAATAAAGTATTTATTAATTAAAATACTTCGGTTAAATAATCAAACTATTTTATCATTGTCTTGTATAAGTAAGTGTTTAATTGAAATGTTTTTAAAAGTCGCACATATACACAGAAATGAAATAATTTAATAGTTTGCTGATATTTGAAAAGCCATTAGAGTGGCGAATCCTCAAGAGCAAAAGCACTGTGATAATATAATCATTTATATAATGGTAATTAAAGAAAATATAAAATATAATGATTGTGCAGTTATCATTTCAAAATAATAATATACCTTGATTATATTTTTAAGCAACGGATTTTTATTTCGCTAGAGCTGTCCAAACATTTATCAGCTAACTACAGAGATTGAGTAAGTTGTATGAAAGTGATTTTGGAACCTCAAAACGTCGTGACAGTATATCGCCACGTCCGGCCATATCCTATCTAACGATCTTGTGTCTTGATAATAGTCCTACAGCGTAGTTTCCATTGCAAAAGGCGCAGGTGTAATTCTTTCATGTCCAAAGCACATCAATGATCCCTACAGGCTTTCCATAATCTATCTAATATACATAAGAGCGACGATGCCCCAGCGCTTGTTAAAACAGTCCTATCATACAAATATCCAGTCAGGTGGCTTGATTGGTATGTCTTCATATGGAATAACACGAATACCAGCTGTTTGAGGTATGGGATCGTTGAACATGGTTGTGTACATGGGACTTCTGTTGAGTACTATCGGCTGGGATACATGGATAGCTTTTGGCCATTGACATTTGTGTTCATGGATTCTCACCTATTAAAAGATGCCGCACTTTGGTTACCACGGCTGGGGGTACTTGTTACAGGCTCCTTTCTTGATGATTCAATTCCCCAAGTTGTTCCAATTCCTTTGTTTTTCAATACTATTTAGTGTAAGGAATTTGCACGTTTTGGAAATTTGAAATCCCTAATCTGAACACATCTTTGTGATTTAAGTATGTGATTATTTTGCGTCGGAAAGGGCTATTACATACCATTCCCAAAAGCGACGATTTTTTGTGTATTACGATACCTGTGATTAGCCAGACAATATCAAAATATAGTTCGGATATATAACGTTCCACTGTGACTTGTTAATTTGCATACTCAAAATCGTTTTAACATAACGTGCTCAGCCCTCTGTATATGCATGTGTACAGATGTATGCACAGATGTAATGCATTGTGAAGAATACTAATATATGCCTATTTACAATATATACCAGTTTCAATAATCCAAATATACACTAATCTTATCCATCAATCTTACATAAAATTCAAAACAAAGCTATAATATAAATGCGTGATGTAATATCCGCAGATCATCAGATTTCCTATAATATTTGTAGCAGGATAACTGAAAACATTACGTATATCATCAAGGATAATAAAATATTTCGTATTTCTAGGTATGTTTATCAAACTTAGTAATTTATCTAAATACTGTAAGAAAGTCAAACCTCAACACAAAAGCTTTTATCACAAACCAAGTACATCTAAATCATCAGGCCCGGCATGGCCAGGTGGTTAGGGCACTCGACCCGCAATCTGTGAGTCGCGAGTTCGAATCCCCGTCCCACCAAACATGCTCGCCCTTTCAGCCGTGGGGGCGTTATAATGTGACGGTCAATTCCACTATTCGTTGGTAAAAGAGTAGCCCAAGAATTGGCGGTGGGTGGTGATGACTAGCTGCCTTCCCTCTAGTCTTACACTGCAAAATTAGGGACTGCTAGCGCAGATAGCCCTCGTGTAGCTTTGCGTGAAATTCAAAACAAACAAACGAACTAAATCATCTTCAATTTAAACATATGTTTATAATTAGTATTCGTCTTTATTCCGAACAATAATATTCTTTGCTTTCACACCATCTGATTGTTATTCTGTTAAGCATTTTTCCATTCCATCTTATCAAGCAGATAAATATGTGCATAATCTTTTGTTTCCTGGAAGAATTCAAAGGTTTTAATTTCACATTAATAAAAATGTATGCACGGTATTACAATTGTGAACTTGATTTGATATAATGATATAATTTAAGATAAATTATGATAATACTCAGTTCATCGGTGTTGGAATATACTAATTATGTCAGACTACTAATTCCTTGTTGTTTTTGTCCTAATCTTCAACACTTATTACATACTTGTTCAGGCTTTGGTTTCCTTTTCGACAAAATTTGCTACACCAGAAAAAATAACAATACTAAGCTCACCACCCCCAAACTAACCTTTTACTGGATATCTTTAGTCATACTAAGCAAAACATTAGATAAAAAAGTAAAAAAAAATAATTACTTTTGCATGCTGTTTGAAAATCATCCGTTTATAAGCATGACAAAAGTAGCTTTAAGTATTTACAAATAAGTAATATTAACTGATAGACCGGGCATGCATATCTTAACTACTTACCAAGACTAGCATTTAAAAAACCTTTCATCGGGGACTATGACGTCACACGCATCTCTGCATAAAACAGCAACGTAAACGTTATCCTATACACATACTCGTTTACAAATGATTTGCTAACATATTGAGAGTATTGCTTCATACGTGGCATACTATGATTTCCTACATTAAACTGTATTTTCTTTTTAGTTGGTTTTTTTTTTTTCAGGATAATATCTATATACTGCGCGAGTCATTTTTATAGACTCCCTTTTTTCTTTTATTTGCAAAATGAATCAGTTCGCCCAATTTGTGGTCAATTATTTGCTCCGAGATTTTTCACAACCATATTAAATAAATAAATAAATAAAATTATTCAATATCATGCAATATGTAAACAGTGAACACCATCGATATTGAAAGGTATAAAAAATGGTCAGTAATTTGGTGGTAACATTATTACTCCTTATTTACTTCAGTGTTGTTACTGCTAATATAAAGTCGTGATACTGTTGCCATACATAAAAAGAGTATATGAAAATATGTTACTTGATTAATTGCACTTTTTAATTGATGTAATTAGTATGGGTGATGCATATTTCTCTCAAAATAGTTTGCCAAGGCCATAAGAAAAGTCCCAACAACAACAAAATAAAGTAAAACACAATATCATATTTTCTGTATTAGTGGCGGCAGAGACAAACCTACGTCAGTATTTGAAATGTATATAAAAGTTTAATTTTCTAAAGTTTGTAACTACGGCATATTAGTCCCTGCGTTTATATTTTTAGCTCCTTTCATGTACAAGATACAAATTGAAAGACTCGAAGACTTCCCACCTTTGCATTTGTAGAAGGTCAAATAAAAGCTAATTTCTCAAACCAACTTCAAAAGTGCATTCTAAAACAGTTGGCAATCTTTTCTTTGAAAAAAAACTATGATAAAATTTATTTTAATATTTATCTCACTGAATAGTGTTTTCTAACTTGAATATTGCACTTGGCGTCAATAACTATACAAAGGTTTTATCCTAATCTACATACTTACGAGATAAAACATCTTTTAACCTCTACGAAGAGAGATAAACTACATGATGTTTAGAGGAGGGATACCAAATAATGTTTTTGTTCAATTAATCATAAAAGTATTTTAAAGCCGAAAATGCTTTCGGTTACGAAAACACTTGAGAATGTTTAATCTTATTGGAGGAGAAAATTCATATTTAGAAACAGCTATCAACCAAGTCAATATGGGGCCAGACATCAAATAAAGTGTAATCTTCTCATACCCTATGTCCACACACAATAAGGGGCAAAAGGACTGCACCTTATTCTTTATGGTAATATGATGGCAATATCATTTTTTATTGTTGTTTGACACTAACGTGAAAATGAAAGAAATCTTCCCTTATAAATAAAGACTAAAACAGGAAATGAAGGACACACATGAGCTGAATACAATAAGAGGCGAGTCTCCTTGGTTAGTTAATTCGTCGCTGATTTTTTTTCTAAATGCATACTTAAAAAGAATTCCAACTTTCTAGATAAACATTAAGCTTCTTTAGAGGGCGCATGCCCGAGTGGTTGTGCTTCAGCGATCGGTCAACCAACTCGTACATTGAGATTCTAAACACCATTCTGTTACCGGGTATGTGAACTCAAAGAGTATTTGTATGAGTCAGTAAGTCTTAACTAAATATCAGAAATGAATAACTGGACAATATCACCATTATCTATTGTTTTTATCTTAGGCCACTTATAATAGATTTAATAATAGTTTAATTAGTTTAATACTTAAGAACCGTAGAACAATTGAAAGTTGGTGTATCCCACCTACTTAATTTCTATGCTAAGAGCTTTTTTTGTGATTTTAAAGAAAAGAAACTTTGGCGACACATTATAAAGCACACTAAATCAGCAGTAAGTTGGTTTATCAGGAGTTTATTAAACACATATAAAAGCAACAACAGGGAAACATTAATATCACCAGAGTAACAGGTATTTTAAGCGTACAGAAGAGTTTTGGGGAAGGACTTACGACATGTTCAGCGACAGAGGCAAACTTATATCAAATATCACCAGTCAGTAGAACTTAAATCTACCCAAACCACAGTAAAAACATAAAACGCTAGGCTAAGTTTAGTTTCTAGTTAGTTTGTATAATAGTACCAGGTTACGTTTTGAGCAGCTGTCCGAAGAAAGGGTGGTTTCAAACGTCACATGATATCAATTAAGAAAAGGTAACGGAATGTATAATTCTTAAGTTTTTATATCTAAGTAGCAGTTTAGAACTCAACTCCAACATGCATTAAAACCACTAAACTAACAGTTTACTGTAGCTGTTACAATGAATTCAGTAGCAATGGAATTCAAATATACAACAATCGTTCTTTTTTTTTGTTTATATTTTATAAATTAGAAGTATTAATTCCTTCCACTCTGCTCTATTTTCTGTTTTTATAACATTTTAAAGTTTATTTGATAAGTGAAACTCCTAAATCTAGTTTACTTTCTAAGAAGACTTCATACATCAGGTAAAACGTTTGTGCTGGTATGTTTGAGAAAAGCTGTTAAAGTTTGATAAAAATTAATTAATTGTGCTTTTAATCAAGTTCAAACATTTATCTTTGAAGCACATATACTATCGTTCAAATATAACAACTTGTTTTTGTTTTTCAGTAGTCACTAAAATGTAGTAAAACGAAATGCCTGATTACAGTATATCTATCGTAGTATGACAGGTATAGCATTTTGGAGATAATTCAGGCTCATGTTTCTTAAGTTCAAATTCAACAATACAGTATGTGGATTATATGCTGAACTTGTTACGTTTATCACGTTATATCACAAAGTAAAAAAAACATTATTATATCTACATAATAATTATTTAGAAATATTCGATAAAAAGCTATTGTAAACTATACACTTGTATATAAGAAAAAAATACAGAAATATATTCATACCTGAAATCGATAGTCTCTGCTTTATTTTGAGGTATATGGTTAAGGTATTGAAGAAAACGGGATATCAGTGTTTCACTAGGAATGTACACACCAGTTGGTCGTGACATTCTTACCAAAGACATAATTTCATTTCATTTATCGTATGTAACAGTTCTTTTTTCAATTTCATTGCTTAGCTTTTAAAACCATTGAGACTGGAGTGCTCATTTATTTCCTTCAGCTCCTCGAGTTCGTATGTTTACTGGAGTTGTAGGTATGATAACTTTTTACTTCTCGAGAGCCCAAAAATTATAATCAGGTATCTGTTTCCACACAATAACTTGTTCTAACTCTTCATATGGTCATTTCTACATATAATATTTATTTATTTTTCTTATAATGGTTTTTACTGGAACTATAACCAGATTTGAATCGTTTGAGTTACAAACGTTTATTTCCTGTGACTTATAGAACTGTTCTGAGTAGGTTTTAGTACGATCTAAAATATTTAGAATTTAAGGTTGATAGAATCGAACTGATTAATCGCATATCTCCAAAACTATTCTGATACTTTCGTTTTTGCACTTCTTATTTTCAAGAAAATTTGACACTTACATTCATCGCACCGACGATAAAAGGTAATCTTAGATACTTCTTGAGGAAGAACGAGAATGTTGTTTTATCTAGAATCTATACTAATGATTTCTCAGAATTGCATTCTCGGCTAATTTTAATTCTGAGACGTGTATTATACAATAGCAAAGCTCGATACAAGCTAAAGCTGCGTTATGCTAACATGACTGTACGACGTTCTGTTCTCAATATCACGCGTTGTGATTGGTTCCAAGAATTCTACCGAACAGTATTTAAATTGAGAAGCTCCGCCCACAACTAACATGTTTCAAGGAGGAAGAGGTCTAGATCGCATCTGATCCTCCAGGTGGCGCACAACACGACCGAACACCGATCCACATCCATGTGTCACCGTAGAAGGCCTGCGAATATATTATGTTCTTCCCAGCCAAACAAAATTTTAACTTACAGTATTTATCATAAGGATTACAGAAATTACCATTTCTAAGCTGTGTAATAGGTCAGTTAGAACTACACATCAACTTATTAAAATTACACAGTATGTGATGAACTGCACGCTAATTTGAGCTCTGGTGTGAAATGTTGGATATACAGTATTGATACAGCATGAATGTAAAACAAATCAATTTAAGTCATTTTCAAATAATTCATGGCCACCGAGTTTATTCATATATATATATAACACGACCAACAACTCAACTGACAATAAGTGACGTCTATTTAGCAGTTTATAACATGATCAAACGTGTTAATTGGTTTTATAAAAGAACAGTTAGTTTTTAATGTAAAATTTGTGAATAACATCAAGGAACTATTGATGTTAGGCTATACAGAACTTAAATATATATACATTTCAAATAATCGTTACAGAAAACTTACTTTGGTAAATCCTCATGATTTTTTCCGTCAGCTTCTGTTTTGCGTTTCTCTTCGTCCTTAATGCTTTCCTTTTCACTTTGTTTAACGATGTTTTCAATTGGTTCTTTCTTATATCCTGGCCTTACGTGACCTTCAAACGTAGCAGAAGATGGGGGCACACTGTCTCCGCAGCTCATTTCTGGTGACACAATACCGTTATTAATGACAGGTGTATGTTGACGTTTAGGTAGAGGAGGAAGAGGCTTCATTATTTTTTGTGGTCTTTCTTCAACAGTAGGCTGAATTATTTCGTTCGTATGAGAAGAAGACATTTCGGCAGAAGTATGTGCGAGTGATTGGTTAATGTCTCTAGAGCAATGAGGAGGAGTTTCTTTGTTATGAGAGTTACAGAAATGAGGCACAGAAGGAGGTTCTTTTTTATGATGACCACGATGTTTTTTGACGTGGTGAACACAGCTAGGACGACCATGGGGGTCACTTGGATTAATCACTTCGCCATATATGTATTGAGAAGTTTCCTTACTTTGCTGGAATCGTCGAAACGATGCTCCAAGGTTAAAAATGTGTAACCCTTTTTTCATAATTCACGGGATCTGATCCACTTCAACAATCAGTAATAGAAGAAAAAAAGTAGAGAGCTTAGTGTAATACTTTACCTAATAACACTAATTTTAATTGAAGTTTCCCTCATGATATTTGTTTGTCTACCAATGGATGGAACATGCGACAAGGTGAAATTTCATTTGTTTTGCAAAGAGCAATTCCACAGTAACAAAATTAATATAGAAATGTGCCGTAAATACTCAGGAATATATCAGTTCTGTTCCTTAAAAGGCCTACAGGAAAGAAAAAAAGACAGATATGAAATGAAGATCTAGAAATATTATAAAGCTGTAGTAATTGGACTTCCGGCCAATTTATTCTAGGGCATACTTTTTTCCAAACCTAACTTTTTTAATCACTGAAGAAGAAAAGAAAGTCTAGTATCTTAACACAAATGTTTAGACCGACCACTAGCACCACGATATCTTTATGAACGTGCAATTAGCTATACATTGATGTTAATATTAAGTTATTCACTGACGAATAAGCAGTGTCCAAATGTAAGTTTAGGTTAAGTTACACGTCCCTTGTCTTGAATGAATCAACATTGACTATTGTTATGAATGGCATAGTTTATTCTACGGCGGATACGATATAGTTGATACGACACGTACCTATATATTGATGCAGCGATACGATACGTATCTAGATATAGAAGTTTTACCAAAGTTTGACAGTCTTGACAATAAAATTTAATTAAAAAAAGATGTATAATGTTAAGAGCTTTAAGTTATTTAGTGTAAAGAAATGTAGTTCCCTGCTACAATTTGAAATAATTCTAGAAAGAAAAAAAGGATAATTTTGATATATTTTGTATTTTTTTATGGTGGTTACGAAGCTGGTCAAACTGACCGACTTCACGTAAAATTAGAGTAGTGAATATAGCAGATAAAATATGAGGACTTGTCGAAAAAGTTTGCAATTTATTTCGGAGGTTTTAGAGATTACACAAAAGAAATTTGTTAATTTGTAGACGGAGTATTTTTAATTTTAACATGAAAATCGCTTTACATTCGGAGCAGTGACTCCATATACTAAAACATTAATTTTTGGCAAAAATAGTTTATTAGAAATTGTGATTTTTTCTGTACAAAAGGCTTACAGTGTTTACTGAAAGCTTGCCAAATTTCGTGAAGATATATAAATCTTATCGAACGATGTATCGATACAATCGTATCACGGCTTCACGGTACGATACTCGTATCGTATCGTTGTATCGCCACACCCCTAGGTTATTTTAATGTCATATGTAGCGTGATAAAGAAAGAGAACTGCTGTTATTAGGTTACAAGATAACATAAAATAATTTTATTAAATTACATGAAAATCAACCGTACTAAGTGAAGAATAAACATTCGTTGTATATCTGCGTAAAATTCTTGCTTCACGTGCTGATATTGTACCAATATGAAGCTAAGAAAATACTTAGTTTGTTCTTTACGCTGAGGAAAGGCTTGAAATTTACTCTTTAAATTTGTAGGGTTAAATAACCAACGATAAAATATGATAATCTAGTGGAAATTCCTAGTACGTTATTGATAGAGATACATTACTTTTGGCATAAACTTGTTAATGAAATATTCATTTTCGTTCGAATCTGTTTTAAAACAATTTGTCATGAAAAAGAAAAACAATAAAATATGAACTTTATAACTGTGAGTACAGTTTGACGGACTCGTCTTTTTTATCCATTAATAGTACTTCAAATTAGGCTTTCAGCTAACGTTATTCAAAACAAAAGTCAATGATTGGCCAGAAGAAATTAATAATCCAATTTTGAAAGTAACATATTTGAATATGTAAAACCAAGAAAAAATTATATGACCTCGTTCAAGACTTTTTTACGTATATCGTCCATTCTGATATTTTGTCGGATCTTCGTTGTTGTTATGATACATACTTAACGATTTGATCATCAGAACTTTGAATTACTTCATGTATAGAGTGAAATTTCTGTTGAATTACTATTTACAAAACAGTAACATATTTCACTTACCTCTATAAATTCATCCATAATTTTTCATATACGCTTATTACATATTTTGCAAATCAACAGTAACTTTTTCCTAGTTTGTTTGAAGTTAAGCACAAAGCTACATAATGGGCTGTCTGTGCTCTGCCCAGATAGGGTATCGAAACACGGTTTCTAGCGTTGTAAGTCCGCAGACATATCGCTATGCCACTGGGGGGCAACTTTTTCCTAGTCTTTCTTTCTTCGTCTTTAGATTTATGTGTTCGTGTAACACGACCAATCGTCACATATTTAATTTGTATTGATATTTATTTAAAATTTTAACTAAAAGGTTCAAATAACATACCCGTTTGGTGACACAAAATACACTCAGATAGCTTGTTTTATGAGTTTGTTTGTTTGAAGTTAAGCACAAAGCTACACAATGGGCTATCTGTGTTCTGCTCTCCACGGGTATCGAAACCCGATTTCTAGCGTTGTAAGTCCACAGATATACCGCTGTGCCACTGGGGGGGGGGGCTCTTTTATGAGATTAATTCTTAAAGAATACAACTACATAATTGTTTAACTATTTAAACTGATAATTTATCTAATATTATATTAGAAATATAATAATAAAATTATTATGAAAATTCATCTGACTATATGAACTAAAATGTGATAAAAGACTAAAATTCAGTAATCAAACATAACATGTGAGTGTTGAGGATAGTTAAAACAATACCCTAAAAATCAAATAAATCCAAAAGATGTGTTGAGTATAAACTAAAGGGTTGTACAATAAGATATACTGAAGTAGAATAAATTTACTCTTATGTATTTAACACTAACGAAAACACAGCTGTATTTTTCAGGATGTTATTTTTATTGGGTTGGGAAATGTTCAAAACAAAAACGAATAACAGCAAGAATGCTTACCTTTTTCAAATCAAGCTTTAACCAATAAAGTTTTTAAAACTTCTGACTCACTACGTCGATACTGGTGTATTCACTGGGAATGCATCCAAGTTCTTGTTTCAGCTTAACATCTGTGTAGATAACTTCCAATATACTGAGAAATAGTTTACACTTATCAACCACTTGATAAGAAATACTGAAGAAATATGTCAGCCATAAATGCTGAGTTTAAAGTTATTTCTAAGCCAATGGCTATTGTGAATGAGAACCGACAGCTACACAAACACTCTCAAACCAAAGTTCCTGAATTGTGTCTTAGTATTACTAACCTACTAGATTATTTAGATCGGGAACTGTTTTGTTCGTCGAATAGGTAGTCGCAAGTGAACTGGAACCACTAGTCAAATTAGCTTTTAGGTAATCTTGAACCTCACAAAGCGTGACCAATGACCCTAAAAATTGTGGAGAGCGAGCTTTCTTAATGCTTCATTGACCTCAGTGTTCTGGAAACCTGCATTTTCACGGTTATACGTAACCTCGCGAAGAATTTGAGGATGAAGTTCCGGAATGTACAGTAAGTTGTCTACATTATTTTAAGTTTAAGAATGAAGTTTCGGACTGCACAGTAATATCTAAACATTATATTAACAAATCACAAATAAACGACGAATATTTTTTTATGTCTTCCCATTCGACTTAAACATCCATCTACGCACAAATGACCACGAAAAACATACATAAACTTGCATTTGTAATGATTGTCATAAAAATGTGAAATTTAATTCTTTTTATTCTCTCTTTTCAATAAACGTGTAATTAACCACAGATTTAATGGTATTGACTTAAAAACGCATTTATTTAATTAATAAAGCAATAAGTCACTGAAAAAACTTTTGTGCCTTTAACTCAACTATAATATATGTTTATATATTCTCATAACTTTAGGATGATAATGATTTCCTAAAACATTTTTTGGAAACAATAAGCAAATTTCGTATTCTGTAAAAGCCTCGCCTTCAAATTCTCCGACACCTGGAAAAAACACGAAACCATTGTTTACTTATGCTTCGATATTTAAGTTGATGACAGAACAGCGATAAAAAGTGTAAAATGGTACAAAAGCCAAAAGGTTATTAATTGGTTGATTGGCATCTCGTGTTTACTGAGCCATACTAATAAACGAACAACGATGTACGTTTTAATTATTTCACTTTGAGAAAAAAAAAAGTCATTGATAAAATTGTAGTTTTGTTTTCAATATGGGAAGATACCCAAATGTACGAATCGTTCACATTTAAACAATTGGTTTAAATTCACGTTTTTTTATATATGTTATTTAACTTGAGTATTTGCTATGTTTGATAATTACGTTATTTATTTAATTTAAAATACACTTTTACAATTATGAACAAACTCTTCTATATTTTAATAATTATATCTTAAACCTTCCTTTGCTATGGATTGACAAAAATCATGCCTGTATTTATTCTATAGTATTTAAATATGGTATTTGGAACTGAAATAACTTTTCTAATACAGATATCTCTTATCGTTTCTTCCTCATCTTGAATCGTCCATTATATTAGAATCTGTTTCCAACCTGCGAGTATATTTAAACACAATGTATTTAAACAATAATGGAGTTGAAAATGTACTTGTAAGCTACTGTTAGTAACATTTAGCAGTAACATTTTTATAAAGAATGCAAGTTTTCATGAATTTAAATAATTATTCATATTCGATTTAGTCTGCAAGTTTTAATTGTAAATTTGTTTAACTTATTAGACGGTTCATTTGATATGCTTGTTTTTGTTTTTGCAGTGTAAGACTAGAGGGAAGGCAGCTAGTCATCCCCACCTACCGCCAACTCTTGGGCTACTCTTTTACCAACGAATAGTGGGATTGACCGTCACATTATAATGCCCCAACGGCTGAAAGGGCGAGCATGTTTGGTGTGACGGGGATTCGAACCCGCGACCCATAGATTGCGAGTCGAGCGCCCTAACCACCTGGCCATGCCGGCCCCATTTGATATGCATGGTGACTATTAGTTACAAGTTACAATAAGCCGAAGTTTCGAGATCTGGCAACTAACTTTGGTCTCATCAACTCAAATTAAGTGAAATATTAAGGATAGACACATTGGTCTACAAACAATTCAAATTCCTTATTCATAACAAAACTCTGTGGAAGATTGTTCAGATTTGGTTGTTGATTTTTCTGTAATTTGGAACAAAAGTCACTATGGTATAATTTTCAAAAAATGATATTTGTATTATCTAAAAAGAGAAACACTCCGTTTTCTACGACTATGATTAACTAGTTTAAAATTAATATATAATTGATAACTCCAGTACTGCATTGATGATTTCCAGGAATATACACCAGCTTGTAACAAATCTAGAAATAATATATTCAAGTATCATAGCTGCTTATTAGGAGTTTAAAATGATTTTAATGCCAAAACTGGTATCACAGTAAGGGCTTTTTTACAGCGTAGCTTGGTCAATAAAAAGTTATATGTAACGAATTTGTCATTGTGTATTTATTTTAATATGAACGTTGTTTAGATTAAATTTGTATTTAAAAATATTCGTAGCTTATAGTGTTAGATATATATATATGTCAAT
>NW_013666647.1:313957-316360 GCF_000517525.1 Limulus polyphemus | reverse complement strand
ACATTATCTTACTTCAACGGACCAACAATTCAATGTGGTGACCAATGAGACAAAACTAGCTAGCTTTCCGGCAATCGTACGTACATCGACTTGAAGTTACCTCACTAGATATCAAGGGAATTCCAATCTAGAAGGAAGATTTGTATTGTTAGTGAAATCTTTGTTTATGAAACTTTGTTTGTAGTAACTAGTCGTAATAATTGTTATTGTAAATTATACTGTTGTATATACATATTAAAAGTATTTGTGTGAAAAACGAAAATGGTATGTGTCAATCTTGTTGGCAAATAGCGGAAATTAACTAAAATATCGGCTTCGGGCTATTTCAAGTTCGCAATACGTATATTGTGGATATATTGTCGCTTCTTACGTTCACGAATATTCTACAACCTTAGAGAATTGACGGGAGTTTCGCAGTACGTAACTAGCACTGTAAGTTAGGTACATTTTTAAATATAAACTCAATTCAGACAAACGTTGATATTAAAATAAGTATATAACAAATTCGTTTTCAAGCAGAAATGAATACGCGTTTAGCTTTATTGTTTATTGTGCAAAATGTAAAAATCATGCAGCTGTTCGAATATTATTGAAATTAGAGAAAGGCTTATTAAAGTGATTTTCTTCTGTAAAATGTTCTTACTGAATCTAATTATAAACAAGATTACGACACTTATGATAAACAACATTGTTTATTGACAAAAAGGGGACATGGATAAACGTTTCGGAATTCTATCAGTTTCCATCTTCAGTATTTAAAGCAGAATAAAATGAATTTACATCAGTCTTTATACATTTTCAAAGTACAGTTGCTAAATATAACGATAATTAAACAAATAAAACACTAAACAGTAATCATGGGGAAAAACTACAGCAAGATTACTGATTTTTTTTTTCCTTTCGTAGCCAAACTGCAATGACTTATCATTATTACTGTAATAATACCAGATACTTTTATTGACAGAACGACTGGTTATATGATAAGATTCACGGTCATGAGTTAGCCTAATTCCAGGTTGAGTGAACAAACCTGGAATTGTTCTCGTGGTTTCTTTGGCCAACTTTTTAAACAAACTACAAGTAGACGCACATTAAACTATCTACATGATGCGAATGATAACAGGCGTTCAACCACAATTTTCTCCCTATCTCTCTCTCTGATAAATCACACCACCCAAAAATCTACTGTCGGGTTGTGTTATGTATGTATTGTAAACCCAAAAGAAAATCGAGGATCGGCAAATCATCTGAAATATTGCCATTATTCGAAAAGATGGAATCGGGTGGCTGAGCAGCAAGCTTGTGGGTTTACGACGCTTAAAGTATTGAGTTCAATACTAAAAGTGAACAAAGCGCAAATAGCCTATTATGCAGCTTTGCACTTAAAATAAACAAACGGTTAAGAGGTACGATAACTTTTATGAACACAGGGTACTTACTAACTCTGGTATCTCTAAAGACTGCTCGCCTACCTAGTATTTTGGACTATTTCCAGTGATACCTTCGGAAACATAACACGTGATACTTGAAAGTATGGTTTATTGCTAGTATTAACTTTGAAACTTAGTTAAGTTATTTAATGGCAGTTGTTTCTTTGTTAGACTTATCATAATAACGACAAAATGTAATCTGTAAAAACCGATTTATTTTACAGTACTTCAATTATTACTGTTAAAAATAGAACCTTAAATCTTCTGTCTTTATGTCAGATTTATAATTATTTTTTTAACTGCAATTAACTGATAAAAAAGACAAGTATATGTCACTGGTATATGAAAATGAAAACATTTAGTGTTACAGCTTGTTTCTAGACAAAACAAATTCATATTCCAGCTATTAACCCGAAAACCACTCACATTTCTTTTTAAGTTGGCAAGGCTTTGGTTATTTATATTACTTATTTTTTTTTATTGGTTAATTTTTGAAATCAAGGCACCGGCTCACATGTGACGACTAGTTCGGTTGATTCTATCTTCGCATCATGAAAAAATCACATTCCTTTTTGAATACATATTCCTGGATTAAAATACTATATTATTTTCAGTGTAATAGGTTTTTAAAGAAAAGCTTTTATGTTATTTGTTCAACGAGCGTAACAACGTGTTAAGTATTATCCAATTTATGGATTGAAGCTTAAATAAGTTGTATCACATCAAGCAATATTTAAGAGTCTACACAAATTGCAATAACAGATATGAAATATATATACCTGTCATGTAACCAAAACTTCATGAAACATAAAATATAGAGAATAAACGTATTTACTATGCTGAAAATTAGGTTATACTAGAACACCATGACCCGTTGGGTCAACCACTATTCAGAGGTTATGAAGAATTCAAGCAAATTTCAATATTGCACCGAAATGGTTTATTTTGAGATAATTTAATTAAATATTTCAAT
>NW_013666647.1:292435-313148 GCF_000517525.1 Limulus polyphemus | reverse complement strand
CATCGTTTAATTTCTGTTGTGCATAGATTGTTGTATAGAAGATATTTTAAAGTTATTAATCAGGTGGATAGATAGATAAACCGATATGTAGCGTCATCTAGTGTACCTAAATTCATCTAGACATTTTCATAAAACTGACCCGAGAAACGGGGGAAACTCGATAACCCGTGGCCCGATTTTAACGAAACTTGTTTTATTCTGTTTCTATTCTCATTTCGTTACAAATATGGCGGTACTGTGTGCCGTTTTTGCTTTATTTAATGACAGACAAGCCCACAAACAAACAATCTCAGTTTTAGTAGTATATATAGATAGAAATAAATATTGCTCATATATATGTATATAATATGGTTTATTTAGATATCAAGTTGTAAATACAAAGGTACAAAAATCTTTAAGCTCAAAGAATCTATACATAATTAAAACAAACATCACACTTCTCTTACTAATCTATATGTTGTACTTTCACACAGTTCGACAAACAGTTTAAAATCTAAAAAAAATATATATATATTTACATAGAATATTATTCACAGCACACGTAACATTTGAACACATCCAAGGACTTTATATTCTTTACTTTTGTTTAAAAAATATTCAATAATTATGGATGTATAAAACCATTTTTTCCATAGTTATTTTGGAAATTATGATGTGAAAATGAACTAGGCACTATATTACATTTGATCACATTTGATAACCTACTGCTTGTACATTTTAGTGCATTAATATTATTGTTTTTACTATGGTTACAAAAACAAAACAAAATTAAGTGACAGAGAATAGCAACTCTGTTCATTATAGGACTTCACGAACATTGTTGTGTGTACTTAATATGTACTCGCACACAAACGAAATGATCGAAAGCAACTGAAATAACTTTTAAACGAATTTCATACATATCTCTGTATTTAACGGACAGATAAACAAACAGCTATTTAGAGAGATAGGCGTGAGACTCCAGGAGTAAATATATATTTATTTATAGTAATTGAACAGAACACATACTCTTTTACATGAAATTACGTTAAAACACAGCCTGTATGATTATTCTTAAAAGCTAAAACATCTAGTCATATAGAAAATAAGAAATAATTAATATTTCTTAAAATAAATTATATACAACTATAAAATAAACTAATAGACACACACACACACACGTATGAAAATGGCTGCCTGCATTGTATACAAAAAACGTACAATCTTTCTCAGTATAGGAAATAAAAATACAAAACTTCCCATTTATTATAACCGATATGAAAGAGAAATCTAATTTATGTAAGATTTTCAATACTAAATATTTGAAGAAATAATAGTACAAGCAACCACGCACGAAAGGACAAATGGAGAAATTTTCTATCATGCCCTTGTACAGTCAATTGAGTATAAACCAGATCTGAGGAAGGAATATTTAATAGATACTTAGGAAGTCTGAAGGTTTGTAACAGTTTGGAATTTCGCACAAAGCTAAACGAGGGCTTTCAGTGAAAGACTAGAGGGAAGACAGCTAGTCATCACCACCCACCGCCAACTCTTGGGCTACTCTTTTACCAACGAATAGTAGGATGGACTGTCACATTATAACGTCTACACGGCTGAAAAGGCGAGCATGTTTGGTGTGACGGGGATTCGAATTCGCGACCCTCAGAGTCGTGCGCCCTAACCACCTGGCCATGCCGGGCCCGGTATTTAAGAGAAAATGGAAAATAGCACTCATTTCTTTTTTGTAAAAAAAAAAAAAAAAGAAAGAAATGAGTAGGAATAATCACATATTACCGTAGGTATGACTTGAAAATAAAATTGTTGAGTTGAAACACGTGCTTATCTTTAGTTTGAAAGGGAAGTCAATTAATCCCTTGACTTTAAATATTCAGTCGGTTAAGTATTGTGAATATATTGTTTTTTTTTTTATCGATTGTGAAAATAACACATCTTTAATTTTTCATTTAAGTAAACTTCTCATTTTCGTGGCACTTTTCTTCTTGCAGTAATTTCAATAGCATCATTTATGATAATTAGCATATTTTAAGTGACACTTTTTAAATATCACTGGATTATTTTTAAGATATTTCTATTTACACAGGAGCTTTTGCCATAATATTTTAGTTACTATTTTGTCAATACGTAGAACAAGGAGAGGAACACGCTTTTTGTCATTTTCGCGACGTTTTTTTTACGTGAGTACAACATGTTACAGGATGTTTCGGGATATTTTTTTTCCTTCGTTTTGGTCTCCAAACGAGAGTCACAGTTGGCCTAGTTTCTTTTTATGACGTTAAGTAAAGTTTACATAATACAAAACTTTTACTATCCTTTACATTCCAGGTGAATCATTCTATAAATTATCCGACAACATTTGTGTCCAGTTCTTTATATATTTTTATACCATCAGTAAAGCATAACTGCGTTTTATAATAAACTTTTATTTCTTAATACTGTAGGCAAGACAGCAATGTGTGTGTGTTTGTGTTTGGAGGAGACACACGAACTTAAATCGATGGTTAAAAGTAAATTCATCGCTTGCCTAATTGGCGATGAAATCCAGTTTGAATGTAGCATACCGATGAGACTGGTAACCCATCAATTACCCTGGACGGGATGCCAGTCCATTACAAGTTAACCCCCAACTACCCGCTGTTACCCATTATAGATCGGGGTAGATTGAAAGAATTGGAGTTAAGAGTTTTGTTGAAGGTTACAACAACATGTCGCAAGAAATCATCGAACTTGTAACCTTCCGATTGCGAGTCCAAAGCATTAGTCAGTGGGCCACACTACCTCTATTTCAGTCGATAGGCCTAAGTAATATACCTTAGCTTGTTCTGTATTCTATAATTATTGCTTTTAATTTAATTATAGCTAAATATTTTATAGAAAATAGAAAATTCAGAGTGCATTTTATAAAATCGCATGTAATTTGATGTAAACGGCAACATATTCTTCTGATTTCTGCCTTATTTTCAAAAGAAATAAACTAACCACACGTGATCATCTCCATTTTATGTTTAAATATTGTGTTAATAGTTAGTATAAAAATTTAAAAACATCTCTTTATATAAACAAGAAATGCATAATCTGATATTATTTACAGGATTAATACTTTGAAAGGTAGATAGCAACGTGTATAACAGCTTTTGAACGATCAGAAAAAAATGTATAATTTAGAATACTGTAAATTGCCGACCTAAAAATCAATCGATAAATGTTAACCTCTTAAAAAATTAACTTACACATAAAAACACAAATACCCGGACGGTAGGACAACATATACAAAAACCCTACAATATTTAGTAATTACATCGAACAGGGGGTGCTATGGTATTTGCATCCATCATTATTTAGATTACATTTACTACTAAAAAAAAAAAAGTTTCTAAACTGGTAATTTTTGAAGTCAAATATTTATTTTTCAGGTAGCTAAAAACAAAAAAAAATCTAACCTATATTTCAATATCACCAGGATGAACTCTGACTCAACTTCGTAGTAATTATTTAATTTCAAACTTTAGTATTTTCATACCCAAGTTTCTGGGATTTACCACAATACTTATATCAGTTCAGATCTAACTTTGTAACAACGTTTCCATATATCACAGAGACAGACAGTAGAATGAAATCGAAAGAAAATTGTCAAAGGAGTAGTCACATGAGTGATGATTGTCCAGGCCCAGAAGCCGTAGAAATGCATCTGAACAGGATTGGAATCAGCTCTACGAGTTTCTAAAGTGTTGATAGACCACATGGCAAAGTTGCAAACCAGGAGGAAGGTGACCATCTCTCGGCCAGGTTTCCTTCTCATCTGGTCACTATTTTTACAATAGCGTCGGGAAGTATCCAGAATGAAAATTGTCTGTAGTGTGGCTTGGATAAGGCACGCTATTGCTGTTAGCAAAACCAACACTGTGTTCTTATCCATTGTGAAATGACCACCAATAATACTGAACATGGTGAAAATGTAAAGTCCACTCTGAGATACAATTAGCAAAATGTTATCCAGCTCAATATTCCTGTAAGGATTGTATCTTAGCTCTCTTATTTGTATGAAGGCTATAATCACCACGAGTGACGTCAAAATATATAGAGCAAGTTCGAAGATATGAGCTTCCATGACTGCTAAATTCTTGTACAATTCTTTGTTGATGAGGACAAAGAACAGAATTAAGCTGATGATGGCCAAAACCAAAACAATAATGCCAGTGAAGAGGCCCTTGTTAGCTTTGGTGCAGTCCACAGTATAATGGTGGCGATGTCGAGAGGAATATGAACCATTACTGGTATTCTCGACGTTAACCGTATTTTTCCCGATGTTTTTCCACATAACATACAAAATGGCAGCACAGATCAAACTGTATTCGATTGTACAAGGAAAAAGAAATGGGCTAGCGTCCTGCACAAGTTCACCCATAATGTTAGATCGGCGACACTCATGACTTATGTATATTCCGTGTTCAAGCGATTTTTCAATACTATGATGGTGAAGGTTCTGATGTCCATTCACGGCCAAGTGATTACTTTGTTCTTCCTTCAATTTGTGATGATCATCAGCTGCATATGATTAAAAAACTGGCATCAGTTAATAACAACGAAATGGAAAACAAACTGATAAAAAAGTACATTTTGTCTATCAAATATGCTAAGCATATATATCTTTGAGAGCAAACTTTCCATAAAGTTCCAAAATCATTGATATTAATACATGTTATTATACATTTCTTATTGAGATTACGTTTTGGTGTGAATGCCTTTTACAAGCTGGTGAAGTATGACATTTTTAAAAACAACATTATCCAGCCCCTTAGGGCTTTTCAAAAATTAGAATATTATTCCAACCACACTGTATTCGCCATATCTATTACCGTGGACGCGTTTCGCCAAGTCCAGAGTTCTTCAGGCCAGCTAAGATACAACAAACACACTAGTAGTTGCAACACTATTTATATAAGCTATTCATTGCAACGACAACTGTTATGCTATGAACGCCCTTTACAAGCATTTTATTATTAATATGAGCTTATGTTTCTTTATATTTTCTTACTTCAAACTGCATTTTAAAGAATTATATACCACATTTCTGACTAACAATCTTGTGTTATATAATACTTTACTTTGTCGAAATGTATTCACTCATCTTTTATTTTCATTTGAATTGGTTAGTACACAACGAATGTTATTTTGTGAAGAAATCGTACTATTCGTTTTTTACTTGTGTAACTATTATTGTTGTGAAAGTTGGCTGCTGTTTCACAGGTTAAAAGTAACAATAAAATTTAATGAAATCCCTTACAAGCGAAGGTACTATTGATAATGTACAATGTTTTAGACTTGAACTCATAATAAAGTGAAATACGCGACTTCTTGACGTCGAGAGTTTACTCAAACGAAACGTCGTATATAATAAAGATTTTATAAACCAGTGTTTTTCCACACTGTGTAGCGTTCCCCCTGGGAAGCGTACTGGTGGCTGGGGGAGAGAGGGAGGGGGAGCTTTTGGCGGGAGAGCCCAAAAATAGTGACGGAAGAAACAGAAGAGTTGGAGACGACGATAACCTAACAAAACTATTACTTTGCTATCAAAGCTTTTCTTTGCTCTCGCATTTACTCAGTCCTTAAAAGCATTTTTTTCATTAAAAAAATAATGATTAAAAATAATTAAAGAAAAATGTTAATTTTTGCTGTTATCATTTGCGAAACTTTCAATGTGCAGGAGGGCACAACGGAAACTTTGCTGAGTTAGGGGCGCCGTTATTTGAAGTTTGGAAAACATTGCAGTTTAAACACAATATTTCAGTAACAACAGTGTCAGTAATAAGTAAAGTTATGTTTAAGAAATATTCACGACCTTGATCTTTGGCTAAAACAAAAACTTTAATTTTTGTGTTTTGATTTTCCAATACAAGGGGCTGCAGGATAAGCCTAAACAACTCTTTAACTTTCTATTTGTTATCCACCAGTAACGTTTGAACCGATGTCAAAAGAATTATGTTGTGTACTTTTGAATTGTTGCAAATTATTAAATAGGTAATAATGCTATTTGTTTTACTCGCTGTAAATAATTTATGATTCGATATTTAAAATATCTATAATGATATTTCAATTCGAAAACAAATATATATTATTAACCAGCTGGAGTATCCGTCCCCTGGACGGAAGTTATGTAAATGCATGATTAATAAAAGGTTATCTTAGGACATGAAAAGTTGCTTCCCTTATGTGCATTTGTCAAAAACACAAAAACGTCCATAAAAACTGCAAAACACAAAATGTGAAACCGCAAGTTTCATGTACCTCTGCATAGACTCAGTGGAAGATCCATCAACAGGGGGCGAAGTAGTGGTTAAATACCGCAAAATACAAAATTGAAGATTTGTAGGTATCTTCCCACGGACCCAATGAACCTCCATACCAAATTTGGTGAAGATCCATCCACAGGAGGCGAGATAGTGGTAAAAACGCCCATAAAAACCGCAAAATGCAAAACCGAATATTTTTATGTACCCCCGCATGGATCTAATGAACCTCCATACCAATTTTGGTGAAAATCCATCCACACTCTGCGAAATAGTTACATGGACATACAACAGACAGTACTATTATACTTATTACTCTTACAGCAAACACAAGCAGTTTTTTTGACAAGTAGCTCGTGAAAATAAGTTCAGTAAATAAATATTATTTTTAAAGTGATGTTGGTAAAAAGGGTTGTATTTATATATATATATATCACTATTAATACCTAAACAACTTTAATGGAAATGTATTTGCTGAATATAACTCTTTCCAAAATTAAATGTGCAGTAACAACTTAGTACAGCGTGACACTTTTGGAAGAGCTTTAGAGAACTAATCTACAAAGTAGCGCAAAAGGAAGAAGACGACGTTTCAGAAGACTTCCGAAGGTTCTATCTAAATCATGTATAAAATCTGCATCACACATTGTTTAAAGTGTGTGCATTAAATATTTTATTATAAGTTTCTCCATAAAACCTTTACCCTTGTTTACTGATAAAGTTTGGAATTTTTGTAACTACCAACTGCCATAACTCAGTTGTCAATTATGAACCGAATGATTAGGCTTCAAACTTATGTTTAAAAAATTAGATGGCTGGAACTTCTGTGTGAAATCCACATAATGCATAATGTTGAGTAACTTTATACTCAAAAGTAAATAACTGACGGAAACGATGGGTAGAATTACTCATTTTCTGTGTAGAATACATAGGAAATCCCTACAAAACATTAGTGGATTAACTATAATAACTAAATGTATTTTTGCTTACATTTTTTGTTTTACTTGTGCCGTAATCAACAGTCATGAATCTATAAACAAGTTAAGCAAAATAGTTTAGAAACATTTGCATAAAAAAGACCATTGATGATTGAGGTCCATACCCATCCGTAATTCTAAGTTTAAGAGTCATTCTTTCATTGGCTGCGATGTATATTTCAAGTGTTTGAGAACTTCAAATATTACTGATGTGTAAAAATACAATATATATATATAAAATGTACCTTTTACAATAAAGTACTGTTAATACAAGTGTTTGAAAAATGCCAAATTATTTTTATAATATTCTTGTAAAGGTGTTATAAATACATTTTAACAATATGACTATTTTTAAGTACTTACCAAAATCTCCTTTAACCTGCAGTACAAAAGATGGAACCTTCGCTGTGTAATTATGGTTTATGATTGTCATGATCTCATGTTTAGTCTCAGCAACAAGCACATGCAGCCAGACACAAAGATTAGTTGCAATCATGTGCATCAAACCAAACCTGGCTAATGTTTTGAACTTGTTAATAGCCATCTATATATAGAATAAAATAAATATTACAGGGAATAATTAAAGACATTTCTTAATTTACTTTACTGTTAAACAATTAATATGTTCTATAATAGTATAACACAATGACAAAATATCCACCACAATTTGCCGATTTTATTAATTGTATTATAACACTCATAATCACTATGCAAGTTCAGTTAGAAAGCTTTTCAAACCTGAAAATTGTATCCGAACCAGTTGGCAACATTTGTATCTTTCTGTTAATATATTTGTTTTGTATTTTGTTCAAAGCTTCATCTTAATTACTCCACTTAAATATCACAATAGTAATTTATATCAAGCATATTTTAAAACTCAAAATGAGCATTTTATAAACTTGTTCTTTTCTCCTAAAATATGTTATGTGATGAGTACACACTCAAATGTTATTACAGTATGGAAGTCAGTCTGTATGACTGCTGATATCAAAATAGGAAGCTGGAAGGCAAGTGATATAGTACTAGAAAGCTGGCAAAAATCAGGAGTACTGTTTTAGGAAAAACAAACATGCAAAAACTGACTGTATTTAGGAAGTCCGCTAATTTTTTTAATTTTGCTTTTAGTTTTTTTATCTTAAACCTTATTCATATACCTACAATATGACAGAATTTTACTTCTGGATTCATATGTCTTGCTCCTCATGGATAACCATATTTGGCAATTTTTCAAAAGTGCAAAATTAATCAGTTGAGTGGTAAAGCAAAAATACTAGCAATGTTTGCATTTTACTCAAATCTGGTAACTCCAAACAAACAAAAATCCTTGATAAAAAAATAAATTAGATATTTCTATTTAATTTGAAACATATTTCAATATGAACTATGATTGTTTTCAACTGTTTGTAACTTAAAAACAGAAAGAGAAAGCTCTCTCCTAATAACTTACCTTCGACAAAGATAGATAAAGTTATTTTAACTAATATCTGGTTTATTTGGTTGGTAAATAAAAAAAACACCAAGGAAAAAAAGTGCATGTGGAGTTTGTGGTTGCAATTTATAACTTGCCAAAGTATTCAATTTTCACATGACTAGTCATCGTTGTCAATCATAGTAATGCTGATTCTTTTTTTCTACTTTTCACTAGTGTAAATATGTATAAACTCAAAAGGTGAAATACTATAGTTTCTCTTAAATTTTTGAGCAATGTTTTTTTATATAGGAATACTAGTTACAACCCAAGAAAATTATCTTGGCTTAAAGTTTTTGACTGAAAATTTTAAATAACCTTTTTTTAGTGTTCAAACTATTTGTATACTTATATTATAAATTTTATGTTGAACACCTTTTAAGGTTACTTGTCCAACCTGTTTCTTTATAACTTTGAACTGTGATAATCTAACAGTAGGGTTTACATTCAAGAAGACTGGGTTTGAGAGATTTATGGGTAATTCCTTACCACTTTATTTTACCAGCCTTCCCAGATATATTTATTACACAATGAATTTCAATATCGAGGAGCTCTTGTGAGTAGTCCAAGATTGCACTGGTCTATATGCGATGGTTAGTGTGATTTAGCAGGAGAATGTGAAGTGGAATAGCTTTGCTTCTTGTTTTAATTTCTCATTCTTTGGAAAGATATGGTATGGTCTAGTGTGCCTGGACTGTGAAGTTAAGGATTCATGGTTTGTGACCTATTAGTGCACAAACATGTTGAGCACTTTGGGGTTGAGGATGCGCTATAAGAGTGAAGGTCACAAATCCAATTATTCAATTACATAAGAACAAATTATGAATGCTATTGACTAGCTGTCTTCCCTCTAGTGTATTACTTCAAAATTATGAAGTGCTATACATAGATAGCCCACATGTAGCTTTGTGCAAGTATTAGAAACAAATAAACAATCTTAAAAATAAGTTTGGTCATATACTGCTCCATGCTCTCTAACCATCATAGCATTGCATATTCAAATGGTTGGGATATTAAAATGAAACAAATACATACAAATACAGACAATCTGTAAATTATATTTTCAATACAAACTAATTTAAGAATGTTCACATGCTGAATTCATTGTTTCTATTCTTTTGTTTGGATAAGTTAACACTAGTAAACATAATGCAACAGGAAAACACATCAAACAGATTACTTATATAAATGGAATACTGACATGAAACTAGAATTACTGCTTAACTCTGCAAATTTTTCAATATAACCCATATTCAAGGAACTGAATAAATATTCAAACCAAAATAGGGTAGTTTAATATTTCTGTGAGAAAATGAATAAAGCAGTCAATTTTTTTTCTTCTGTCTTACCATAATGAGGTATTGTAAAAAACACATTACATATCTCAACAAAAAAATTTTGTTCAATATTATAAGACTTGCATACTGAGAAATTGCAATACAAAGCAAGTGGTAATTTTCAGACCTGTAAAATAATGACATTATTTCTACAACAAAGAAATTAATTATGATATCTCTATACTGTACATGTTATACATAAAATTCAATATCAAACTTATGTGTATTTATTAATGTTCATTTGGTTACCAAATTAATTCATACATACCAAGACAGTATGTAGTTTATATTTTTTTACTGTATTGACTAGAATAATTGTATGCTTAAACAATTCATAGAGAAAACTAATTATTATTTCATTAAGTTGCAAAACACATAAAAAAGCAATTTTGAAATGTTCATTCTTAAGTTGCAAAAAGATAGTAGTTTCTAAATAATGAATTACATTGAATTCTTGATCTATATACACAAAATAATTTAATCTTAGTTTTGTTTATTTTTACCTTCACATAGGTACAAAGTCTAGCAATTGACAAACAGAATTTTCAAAAGTTCCTCAAATTTTAAAAAGATTAATATCTCCTGTCAAGCATTAATCTAATTTAATGACATAAATAAAAATGAGCTTCATTATCAAATTAATATAGCTCTACTTACAACAGTGAACCTTAAAACATGCAGTAAGTAAGTAAGTGCATTTCATAAAATAACATTTTCATTATTTCACAAGATAGATATACATCTCGGCCCATTTTTCAATGTGTTTTTTAATTTCTATTATCAATATATGCTAATTCATTGAGATTCAATTATTTTCAATATTAGCAGTGAATATTTTACTTCCACACAACCATGGGAAGTTAGTGATACAATAAAAACTTAATTGGACTACACACACCCTTTTAAGTTTCCAGAGAGCAAGATTGCTAGCCAAATTAAATCAGATCAAGACAGGAACACACCCATTTCCCATCACTGTCCCAAAATATGTTATTAACATTTCATAGATAAAAAGATTCTGATCAGAAGTAAAAAACCCCAAAGAACTATTTATATGAAATACACACACACACACAATAATAATAATATTTAAGACTTTGTATCCAGTGGCTATTATTTTTTAGTTTGGAATAATGTTTGAATGATAACCATCTAGCAAATTTCCAGGAATACACAGCAAAAAACAGTGTCATAATCAGTGTAATAAACATGTATTAATGCACCAATTTTGAGTCAGGTTCCAGTAAAAGGGATGCTTTGCCAAAAAAAGTCAAATTGTTTGTTATGTAAGAATTATTACCAAGCATCTCTTGAAGGTTTTTTTTAACTTTGAACAAGTTATGGAGCTAAAAAGAAGCAGAAGCAATGTTCTGGAACAAAACACGTAATTTTTAGTCAGAATATAAGTAATTATGTTAAAATCCAAGAACAGATTAAATCAAAAACACTTAATAGAACATTAACTATATATTTTTGGAAATAAACACCATATTAGCAGTTTTTTTTTTACATTATAATCACCACCATGAGTACATCAATGCAGAATTAAATTAGCTAAAGTCAGATGGTATCACGGGGATAGCCAGAAGAGGGAGGGGGAAACAACTACCCCAATATCATAAAAAAGTAAAAGGTTCACTTAGCCAAGAAATTTGAAACTTGGCAGCTTATCTTTGTGAGGTAATCTAAGCTACTCTTTGTTTTTGCTCTTATTTATGTTTTGAATAATTTCATTTCAAAAGTTTCATTTAGGCTACGGTACATCGCTTAGATTCTTTCTGTAGAAGTAAAGATCCCAATTTTTTTGGAAAAAAATATCCAACCATGACTGTTGTATTGGTTATACCCCTGGGTGGAATATCACATCAGGTAAGTATATTCAAATGAAAAACGTTAAGAATTGTTAAGTGTGGAAAGATAGAGGATGTAAACTAATTCTCTCATTTAATTGAGTTGTTTTTATTTTTAAGAAATCATGTTTCAAAAAAAAATTTTTTGAAGGATAATTTCTACTCCACATGAAGGCATACTTTTTTCTATCCATAAAGCTCTTTTATGTTAAAGTTGTAAAATTTTTAATGTTCTAGAAATCAAAATATCTTGAACATCCCTAAGACTGTGTAGCCTATTACAAAATAAAAATGTTGTAGAGCCAATTAGCCACATTCTTTTTCTACATCTTATTTTTAGAGCCCATTAACTTGTTAAATTTAGAAAATAAATTAGGTCATTCTTACAATAAAAAAAGTATAAATAATCATTGTTTATTGTGAAAATTATTATACAAATAAGTATTATAGTATATTAAATACCTATTAAACAAGATGAATACAAAACAGTTTTGAGGTGAGGTTATGCTTTTCACTCAGTTCTTATACCAAGAAAATTTTAACTTTACATTGTAATTAAAAGTACTTTATTGGTACACAAAGGTTTGGTGACTAATGTACAGAAATACTGTATTTTACACCAGACCTATAAGTTTGATATTTGCTTGAAATATCATCACGGTTTTATAGTACATGGATGTTAAGTACCACACCAAGGGGATGTCTCATTATCCATTAGTCAGTTGCCTCTAACTCTGTAAGTCATAAAAATGTTATTGTAGGAACCATAAACATCATCTTTTGAGGATCACCCTTTAGGATCTTTTTAAGGTGTACAAGAGTGAGAGAATTCAAACAATACTATTTGTAACAAGAAAAGTGAAGATTCACTCTTAGCTAATGAAATAAAGAAGTTGGTTGCTTAAGATTGGGTGATATATTGAGTAAACATTAAAATAAATAACTAGCATGTAAGTGGTGAGAAGTAGAAAATTTAAAGGAAAGTCTCTTTGATTTAAACAGTTAAAACATTTCAAAGCTTTTATGAATGTTTGTAGGTAGATCTATTTAAGGCACTACGCACTCCTATAAGGATAACCAGAGCATTGAGATGAGTATTTTTTTTTTATGAGAGTTTCACTGTTACAGAGACTTCTGTCAGTTTTGTATAAACAACATGATACTTGCAAGTGTAATATTCATTCTGTAAGATATATATATCTGCTATGCACTACAATATCTAACAGTTCTTAGGACTTACTGTGTGGGAGGTGTCAACCTCAGATATACAATAAACAGGTACAAAATATCACTAGCACTTTGAGCCAACTGTTTAACTGATAATAAATTTTGTAAGTGCTAAATATAACTTCCACCATTTTCATTTTTAATGTTGAATAAGTGTAGGTTTTATTAGTAAATGTAGATATTTTTTCATGAAATACAGCTATATAAAATACTTGTTTTGTACTTACCCTTGAATTAAGGAAAATAAAATATAACTGAATGAAGGTGAATGCCATTCTTGTGCTGGGGGTTAGACCATACAAAATGTTGTAACAGTGGGACTTTTTCTTGAGCTCAAAAAACTGTCCAAACTCTAATCCGGAGTAAATCATACTTCCAATTCCAAAAGCTAGAACAATAATATACATGTGTTCGTATATAGTTATGTTAATATGGCTCTAAGGGTTTCAATCAAAATCAATTTACTAATAAGTTTAATCTATATCTATGTTAAGTGAGATTCAATAAAAAGGTTTTCCACAGCACTATTAAGAACAAATTATATCTAACAGTGTACAGTCATACACATAAATGCAAAAAGTTAAAAAAGAAAAGTCTTACAGAATAAATTCAAGGAAATAAAGAAACAGTGAAGATATCACAGAATGTTTATCTGTAATGCTAACTATCCATTATCATTATGAACAGGTATAAGTAAGGCTAAGTCGAATAAACTTGGCTTTCTGATAGCCAATTATATTTTCTAGACGTCAAATGCAAGAAGTGTTTTATACATGTAACACCACAGCATAATTTGTTGTTATTTTTATTATGCTTGTAATTCAAAGCATTTCATTTAGTATTATTGAAGAACCAACCTTTCATTGATTTCTAAAGATTTTAGAAATATTAAAATAAGCTATGAATAAAATGCATAACAGCTATGTAACAGAATGTTATTCACTATGATCATGATTATATAATTAATAAGTAAAATTATTATATTTTATGTTAATTGAAATTTCAACATAACTTTAACGTTTAAGTAATGTAAACTTACAATCTGAAAATACCATGTCAAGCCAGTGCACAGCTGTTTTAAAGAGAGGGTAATTCTCCCCTGTGGTTCACTGTGATTTTTTGTGTAATCCAAAATAATAATTATTTGATTTGGAAAATGTACAATTAAGTAAGCTATAATTTTCCCTGAGGATTAAGGTGAACTGTATGGCTACTAAAAATCGCAATACAAGTTTTTCACTATTCCATGCAGTATTGTAGTGGTAAAAAGAAAATGCAAAGACTAACCATTTTTGGTGGTTAGCAGTAGTATGTTAAATATAAAAGGTTAATTGAAAAGTGAGTAAACTTACATTACCTTTATTTATTCTCAACTATACTACTATACATGATATCTAACATTTTTCTAGGGTTTGCAAAATTACCTACAGTTAGTTTTTTGACTCTTGTAGGTTTTCAACTCCCAAAAGTAGTCTGTTAACTGGAATGTTATAAAAGTTTGAAACTAATGATACACTTCAAGTTTATAGCTTTATATGGCTTTGTGTTTCAATATGACATCCTGAATGATGAAATTCAATAATATTGCAAATAAAACACTTTTTTTATTTCATGCATTGCTTGCTAAGCTGGAAAGACTTGTTTTTAGTAGCCCAGTGAGTGAATGTAGTTTTTAGTTTTTTTTGTTCTCAGTCACATATTTTGTAATACTGTATCTTCAAAGCATTGTGATTTATTTGTAATGCTTTGTGTATGCTATTAATACAGTAAAATGCCTGCTAATTAAGAATAGCAAATGATTAGTATTTGCAAGTAGTAATATTTTTAGGTTTTAAACATGGTAAAAGCATAGACACTGAAATTTTAAGATACCTTAAATTACTATCAAAAGTTCTGTAGCAGTTTGGTGATTATTCAAAGCACTGGTTTCTTGCGCTAAATCAGAATCTTTTTCTAAGTTTGTAATGATACTGAACATGTTTTGAGACACTACCACATTACAATCAGCTTGTGCATGTTGAACAATACTTAAACTGAATAAATCAGTACAAGATTTGAAAATTAATTGTTTTACCAAAAGATATGAAGTCTAGAACTGATAAAATGGTAAAACAAATTTTTACTTCTTTGCATTTAAATATTAGACTCCAAGAACTGCCTGTATTCATAACTCTATTGTAAGCTGGTGTTCACTCAAGCTAAATTAAAAAGAAATAAAATGGAATTATAAGAAAAGTTTACCCACAAGTTAAACTAAAATATGTTTAAACCTTCCACTTTGATTTAACAATTTCTAAATTGAGGATAAGATTTGTTTTCGTCAATAATCTTGTGTTATTAATGAATTATGTCACCCAAAGGGAGCTTATATCAGTTTCACAATAAGAAAATTAGGGAAAGGTATAAAAGGACACAATAATCCAAGGCCAAAAAACAATTCAAGTATTGGTAAACATAGAATAGTTGATTTTGATGTGGTGTTGTCTCAAAGCATTCAAGATCATTGCTAATACAGAGAATGATGCACTGCTAAGAATGAAGGAAAATCACCTGATTCAGCACAAGCAAGCTGTTCCCATGGCACTGCGTGCAGGTAAAGAGTCCGGCAACAAACATTTCGAACAAAGAAAAATGAGAATTCAATTTAATAAATTGTATAAAAAACAAAACAATGCCTACTGAAATTTCTGTTTTCTGTACAGGTAGGTTGCCTGATAATAAAGTAGAAAGAATGGTCAAGTGCTCACATCATCAAAGTGCTACAGAAGTTATATTACTAATTTAAGGTATTTAAAACGTTTTATGTTCATTATCTGAAATGTGGAAAATAAAGATATAACTTTAATCTTATGAATAACGTTTGTGACACTGGAATTTTTAACATTGTAATAAGAAGTGATAACAGCTGAAAGTATATCTGGACAAACATAAAGACTAGTTTATTTTACTTTACTATAATAAAAAAATCTAATTTATTATAACTTGCTGTTACTTCTCTGCATACAGACACAATATGTAAACATCTGTTGTTAATATTCATGATAATCTAGATAGTAACATCCAACATCAATGTTAACATATTCTTTACCTGATAATGTATTTGTGATAGATACTCACCTCTACACACAGTTAAGCTATTTTCCCTTTGTGTCTGCTTTAAAAATTTGTATACCACTAGCCTTTAGTAACCTCTCACCTAATCTCACAAGAATTCTGGTGAATTGTACTACTGCATAATAACATCATTATGCAGTAAGAGCCATCCACCAATAGGAGGATGACACACCTCCTTGTGCACTAACTCCCTTTATGCATTTGCACTTATGAATACTCATTCTTTGACCAAGCAAGGAATACAAAGGTACATCAGAAGTGGGGAGGATAGGTGAGAACATGTGTGAAGATGTCAGTATCTGTTGGAAATACATTTTCCGGTAAGGAAGATATTAACTCCAAGACAATGCCACACCTCTGCGCAGTAAAGCTAAAATTCAACATTGAAATGTGGAGAGGCCAGTGCAAAGAGTTACTTAGATGATCTCCCTTCAGAAAGCACTTAAAGAAACCTATGGAGTTGACACCCAATGGCAGAGGCTCCATAGGGGCACACCCATGGGAGACTGCATTTCATCTCTTCCAAGTAGGAGGAATGAAATCCTTTGATGGAACAGTAACTTGTAAGGTTAAAGCAAAAAAATGAGGGTATAGTAACAGGGGAAGGGTTGGGTTGTCAGGTGGCATAAAAAGGAGGAATCAAGGCTAAGCTGGCCAGAGACGTGCCACTAACAGGATGCAAAAGGTGAGTTGCAAATAATGGCCAGAATTTGAAGTAAAAGATAAAGAGGTAGGTATGCATAAAGGAAAGGTGAGACCAGTCCTGGCTGAAAGCAAAGACAGCCAGGACTGAAGGATGAGGAACAGGAGACAAAAAGTGAGGAAGCTTGGAACTGAGAGGAGTAGCAAGGCATAATTGAGTAGATTCCCCGAGAGAGAGAGCCCACCCAATGGAAACCTGGGGGTGAAGAGACCATTCTGTGGGAAGAATATGGTCTGGCTGAGAGAGATAATCTACAACCAGGTTCATAGTGCCCAGTACATTGCAGGCAGTAAGACAAGCCCATTGAAAATTGGCCCAATAAAGAAGGTCTAGGATTTTAAATCAAAGGATGCTGGATTGGGTATCTCTTGGCAGTTGATATAAGAAACCACCAGGGAGTTGTTGGAATAGATCATAATGAAATGATCCACAAGTAGAGGTAAGACATGGGAGCATGCCAAACAGATTGCCATAAATTCAAGTGCATTGATATGGGGGAGAGAACTCATCTTGAGCCCACGTGCCCAAGGTCATTCAGGGATGCTCCCCAACCAGAAAGGAAAGCAGAGAGGTGAAAAGGTGCAAATCCAATTTGGGTGAGGTAATGGAACACTGGTTGCAGTAATAGATTGGTCCAGTCATCAATACAGATCCTTGCATAGAGGAGGGAACACGTGAACCACTGAAGTCAAAGATTCCCATAAGTGCTTCCACTGACTGCACAATGACCATTGAAGGAGGCACATATGGACTTAAAGGGATAACCAGTTCCAGTGAAAGGATGGTCCCCAAAAGTGAAAACCTCACACACATTATTAGTAGGATAAACACAAATCCTGGTGATTAGTAGTTCCAGAGCTCACAGAAAAACATTCCTAGGTGAACAAGATAATGAGTGGGAGTGAGGAAATTTCGAAATGTTGATGAATATCATTTCCTCAAGATATTGTAGATGAATGGGATTGGAAGGAGGAGGAAAGGAAATGGGACAAGGACTGAGAGAAGGAGAGGAAGAGAACTGGAGAGATATTTCATGGTTAAGAAATAGAGAAACTACTCAGTGTACAGAAAAGTGTGACCACAGGTGCAAAAACTGCAACAGATCGACCCCCCCCCCCCACGGGATCTGACTCAACTTGGTAATCACCACTGAGTTTGATGAGTCAGATTCCAGGTAGTAGTTAAATGGGTAGAAGAGGAAAATTGAGAAGTCGAGATACAGCGGAGGGGAGTCGGGTTTGGGAAAGTGTGGAAATTAAGGACGAAAACAAGGATTAATGATGGACAGCTTCTGCTCGTGATTCAACTTGTACCTGGGCAAAGAGTATACCCTGGAGCTCCTGCCATCAGGTGTCACACTCCACGAGTTTCCTTCAAATATTTTCTGAAGGGAACTAATCTAAGTAAGTCTTTGCACTGGCCTCTCCACACTTCAACATTGGATTCTAGCTTAACTGTGTGAAGAAGTGTGGTATTGTTTTAGAAGTTAACATTTTCCTTACCTGAAAATGTATTTGCAATAGATACTGATGTCTTCACACACATTTCCACCCATCCTCCCCACTTACTGTGCACCTCTGTATTCCTTGTCTGGTAAAAGAATGAATATTCATGAGTGCAAATACATAAAGGAAGTAAGTGCACAAGGAAGTGTGTCAATCTCTTATTGGTGGAGGGCTTTTGCTGCATAATGACATCATCATTATGTAACAGCACAATTCACAATAATTCTTGAGATTAAATGAGAGTTCACTAAAGGTTAGTGACATGTGAATCTTTAAGATACATGGAGAAGATAGCATAACTGTGTCTACACAGAGGTGTGATATTGTCTCAGAAAGAATTATCAATGTAAATGAAAATGTTATACTCAATAAAAGATGATGATCAAATTTCGTTTATTATAATAAATGCATGCATGTGTTATAGGAGTAACTGTATTTAGAATATATTTATAAATAACAATCAGCAACAGCTCATTTAAGCTCAAGATTTATTATTTGACATAGGAACAATATTACAACCTAAACTTGATAATGAGAAATTAAAACAAATGCACACATAATGTAAAATATATATATATATATATATACATGTATATATATACATATAAAATCATTATTTAAAGTTTCTTAAAGGGTGTTAGTAATGCACAAATTACTTAAGAGCTCAACTTGTTAAGAAATTACCATTTACATTAGAATAGAAGAGGGTTATAATGTTTAACCTAAACTTCTGACTATAGGGTGGACACAATATGATGATATCTCAAAATAAATAGGGTGATGAATAGCATCAAGAATCTGACACTATTATATAAAATATTTAAAACATGAGCAACAGAAAAATGTTTCACTAAGTTAATATTGAATCATCAAATTGTATAGAGACATCATCAAAAAATTTAGATTTTATTGTTGTCTATAGGCATAAATAAAATGAGATCAAAAATTGGTTAGAGAAAATTACAATCAACTTTATTTACTAATGGAGATATGTATTACTATATTTATTCATATGAATGTATTTTTTTTTCAAAGGTTAACATTTTCTAACACTGAAAATGTATTTCTGCTAAGTACTTACCTCTTATCACTCATAGCTATCTCGATCTTCATTTGTCCTCTAGGCATTGATAAACGTTTTAAAAGCCCACCAGTCTTTTATATCCCTATATTTTTGGCCTCATTGCAGCAACATATGGTGATAATGTGACCACCCACCACCAATCCCATTGCACCCGTTATACTAGCGCACTACCCTTGCTGCACAATCCCCACTTTTGAAAACTGGCATATAAAAACCCGAAAACACCAGGAAATCAGTAGGGATAGAAGGATAGGAAGTGGGTAAGATGAGGTAAGTACCTATTGGAAATACATTTTTAGTACTAGGAAATGTTAACTTCCAAAACAGTACTACCTTCACTCCCCCATAGCTAGAATCTCACATTGGAAAGGTGGAGGGGCCGGGGAAGGCACCAAAATAAATAATCATGCAGAGAGAGACCGCTATAAAAAAATCAGGTGTGCCACAATTAAAATACTAGCCACACCTGTGGGGTATAGCACTACTTCTGGAACAGGTATGCTCTTCACCCAGTAAAGAAGATAAAACACATAGGGTGGAAACGAATAGAATACATGGCTAGAGCTAGAGGACCGTATATGAATAGGCCAAGTGCAGTCCTCCTGGACTGATATCAAGATAGCCAAGTGAGGTCCACCCAGGCAAAAACATCAGGGAGAAGCCCCTTGGTATACAATAGATTATGTCAAGTGTGGTCCACCTGGGCAGAAAACATCCAGTAAAAGTGCCTTGTATAATAGATTCCATGCCATATTGTGTGTGTATAATATGCAGCATAATGATGATAGGCCTCTCCTCATCACGTGAGTACATATGGCTATGAGATTGCTTCATTGTACATAACCAACTTGTGAGGAAAGTATAAGTTATGTCTTACAAACCTGTACACAGCGTGGTCACAAGTAAATAGACACCACCTTTTCAGAAAAAATTAAATTTTTCAGTCATATTCACATGAATTGATATATTTATAATTTAATTAATATCTAGTAGATCTTTCTTTTGCTTTGTGGAGTTCGTTGATCCTTTGGGGGCATCGTGAGAATCATCTCATCAATTTTAGATTGTGGGATTTTTGCCCACTCTTGCCTCAAAACTTGGAGTAGATCGCTCTTCGAAGTTGGTTTTTTGGTTGTTTCTTGACTTGCCGGTTGAGTATGG
>NW_013666647.1:289716-291704 GCF_000517525.1 Limulus polyphemus | reverse complement strand
CCATACTCAACCGGCAAGTCAAGAAACAACCAAAAAACCAACTTCGAAGAGTGATCTAACCCAGGTTTTGAAGCACTCTAAAATTGACGAGATGATTCTCACGATGCCCCAAAGGATCAAAGAACTCCACGAATCGAAAGGAAGATGTAGATATTAATTAAATTATAAATATATCAATTCATGTGAATATGACTGAAAAATTTAATTTTTTCTGAAAAGGTAGGTGTCTATTTACTTGTGGCCACTCAGTGTAGAATAATAACACTTGGTTTCCTTATACATTAGCAATAACAGTCTACTGTATGATTGAAATTTGAAATGTAATTATTGTAATAAGAGAAAATGTGAGCAAGCTTTCTTCACAGTCTCAAAGTCAAACTCCTTGATGTTTTGTAAAGTGTAAAGATTACAGAAAATACTGGAAAAAGCTGAGCTACAATTATTCAATCACATGTATAAAATATATATATAGACATATACACACCTACTGCTCCAAGTCTAAGGTAAAAACTGCCACAATGAGGGCCATCATTTACTTTTTTCTTGTGGTTACTGTTGGTGCTCAGGCTACAACTGCTGTTGCGATTAACTGGAATTAATCTTTTGAAAAACCTCTGAACAAACTTTTGGGCTCGACCAGAGTGGGTGTTCTCATCTTTATTGTCACAACTCAGCAGAAAAACATAAACATAGAAGAGGAAAGCAATGCTGCCAAAGTAGAGATATAAGTAGAACCCCTGGCATAATTAAAACATAATTATTTGTAAATATAAGAATAAATGTAGAAAATTGAAACAATGGCAAAATAAATAATACTAATTCAACAAAAAATAAACACACAATACACTTAAGTAAAAAAATATTTAATTTGGTGTATTATGAAAAGCTATAAATGTATTTTGAAATAAAAAATAAGTAATATTAATATCATAAAACTAGCATTTACATGTAAATGAAAATATATGTAGAACTGTATTTCTATACTTTAGTAAATTACAGAATAGACATTTAAAACTATTTAAAAAACATAAGTAGTTAGCTGTAAGTTAGTTTTAATTACAAAATTTGTGTTATCAGAGTGGCTTTTAGTTTAAACCATAAAAAGTAATTTACTTGTAACTTATATGGTGCTTAAGCAATCAGATCAACACAAACAATTTTGAAAAATGTATAAGCGAAGACCTTGTAAATTAACATTAATGTAATACTTATTTATATTCACTAACTTATCTATTTACTGTGTTCGTATTCAAAACATGTATTTAAACAAAATAGAATCAATGGTTTATTTTCTTAAGATTTTAAATGAAACAACTACTGGTTCAGTGTAGTTTTAGACAGAAAATAACAGTACCCTTCTTCACTGAATACACAGCTTATTTTAAGAAAAGGTGTAATATCTTTAACATCTGAGAGTATATACATGCCTCATAATAAGAAATAGGAATTCGATGTGAAATGACTTCACCAAGAGGGAAACATATTCCCATGACAACCAAGAGCTTAGCATAAATAGCACTCAACATCTTCACTACACCATCCCTAAGAGGAAAAACAATAACAGAATTTGGAGAAAATAGACAAAGTATATTAAAACTTCAAATATTATAAGTTACATTAAAAGTCATATACAATATAAAAGCATGAAAAATAGTTCATATATACATCAACATATTTAATCTTTATGTAAGTAAATGCAAAACTATAGTTACCTGTATCCAACTTTAAATCACAAATTTCTATAATAAAACTTTGTAATTTTTTTTCATATTTGCTCAGCCATGTAGAAAACTGACAGTAGATCAAAATAATATCAGACAAACATATAAAATTTATTGAACTGGAAAATATTTTCTTAAAGTGCATCTAAATACTTATACATATAGATATTTGTATTTCATTTATGATAGTTGTGTTGTGTCAGCGAGTCACATGACTACTGTGACGCCACGTTTCTAGAACTATCCTGTACTTTGGCGAATGCTCTA